>NC_084507.1:12786622-12849122 GCF_024500385.1 Phyllopteryx taeniolatus | reverse complement strand
AAAGTCAATTAGGCAGTTCCTCAATGATCATGTTAACTGAATTTCCACCACGTCTATTTTTGAATTGATTTACCTGTTGAAATGTAAACCAACGGTCAGTATTCCGTATCTCTTTCAAGCAGTTTACCTCATGTATAATCTACTTTTCAGCTAACACTTGACACATTCAAACTACGGCGGTAGAGAAGAAGGGGAAAACCATCATTCAAGCCATTTACCCAATTTTTTTTCAATTGCTCTGCCTTGGTCAAATGAATGAAGGGTTTCTTTACAAGTGGTGTCATTGGAGAGCGCTTTCGTTTTTTGCCACCTGGAAATACATTTGATGTTGGCAAAAAGGTCTATAAAGGTTTAATAACTTTCTCTCCAGATGTTGCTGACATCCTGAGCTGCACATTGAAGGCCTTGCAGGATGGCCATGTGGTTGCTGTGCCCACCGACACCATCTATGGCCTGGCGTGTCTGGCCCAGAACTCGGGCGCCGTCCGCAAGCTCTACGACATCAAGGGGCGCAATGAGCAGAAGCCTCTGGCCATTTGTGTTGGAGAAATCCACGATATATACAGGTAAGAGCATATACAAGTGGAACCTGCAAAGTCCAACACCATCGAAGTGGTACAAACTAAAGGTGCAACGATACACAACCAGGGTTCGGTTCAGTTTGATACTTGAAGGTCACGGTTTGCTGTTTTTGCAATACAAAAATAATTTGTCTTGCCTTTGTTTTTAATGTATTTTATTGAAATTACCAACAAAAATAATTTTTAAAAAATTTACCCATCGTCTGTGGTGCATTCTTAGTAACAGAGGAAATTTTACAAATAAATAGCTGCTTAGAAAACAAAAGTTATACCATAACTAGTCCAGCATCCATGACAGCATTATTTATATTCCTGGTATTGTTAGTAGTCACAGCTATAGTTACAGCTCAATAAATTAGAATGGTGTCAGAAGCTTAATTTTATTATGTAGTTCAATTCAAAAAGTGAAAGGGTGAATTTCCGAACGCACCCTCCCTTGCTCAGAATGAATGCGAGAGGAGCAGCGTGGTGGATCTGCACTCAAGAATAAGGCGTAATGCGGAGTAGCTTAGCATGGCTCCTCATCGTCACAGGTTGATACAGTAAATATAAAATGACATTTAGTGCGTACTGAACAGTGACCACTGTATAGAACGTTTCAATACAAATGCATGTATTGTTGCACCACTTGTAGTAGTACAAACCTATGCTTCAAAAGTTTAAACTACACAGTTGTCTATTTCTTAGAGAAGGCGAGATGAAGCTTCATGAAGGATTGTAACAATCACAAGCCGCTGTATCTTTACCACATACAATATGTGCTGCGTTGCATTTCTGTGTCTTTTTGGCTCTTGTGAATGACTATGTATTACAAAACAATGTTTGACTAATTAAGTAATACTAAGTAATTTCGCAACATAAAGTGTAAAATATATTATTTTTCAACGTATTCTGTGTGCTTAAAATGTTCATCATGACCGGTATGGCAGGTTGTATAATGTTTTTCTGTCACTTTGGGAAAATGCCATGGGCTTAAGAGGGCAGAGGATTTTGAAAGTGCTTATTTAGAAATAACAGTTTATCATCATTTTTTTGTTAAGTGATTCATTCAAGACCAAGATTTCTAAATTGGGGTACAGTAATTTCTCCTCTCCCAGTGAGGTTTTATTTTACCTTGCTTTCTGTGAACACAATAAATACTTTCTCCATGAATAAAATAAGAAACAGTAGAAAATGCCGTTTTTGATAAACAAAGGTAATTGATAAGCCTCAATGATATTTCCTTATGCGGTGCGGTCCTGCTTGGTGTTCGAACTGAGGTGACCACCATACCTCAGGTTGAGAGGGAGTGCACCAACGGTTGGGCTGTTAGACCAGGGTGCTGGGTTAGCGGGCAGTAGCCTCTTTCCAAGGATTCCGAGGAGTGACTGATCGCTCGCTATCTACTGTCCAACCTATGTTCAAACAGCTGTCAACACTCTCCAAACCCTATTAGCCTAAACAAATTACACAGTCTTTATCCAAACTGAGCTGACCGCAACTCTATATAAAACACACACACACATTTTGAATGGAGCCTGCATGAGGGGTTTAGATTGCTGTCAAACCTCGCGGCAAACCCTGAAGTGCTTCCCGAATCGGTCACATGGTACAGCCGGGCAGCGAGGCTTCGGACGTCATCTCTTCCAGGTCCGCCCTTAAATGAACCAAGCCTCGATACGCGCTTTGCGGAAACGCCACCCTCCATTACTCGACACATGCCGCGAAGACTCTGCACATCTCGTAACATCACTGCTATTTATCGCAAACTTAAAGAAAAAGAAATTGTCTAACGCAAACTTAAAAAAAAATAATAATAACTATACAGCTAAATTGTTGGGGACATTTGGGGACACTATTATTGTGTTTAATCATTGCTGTTTTGGCAATGAGACTTTTTTTGTAAGCCATCAAATAGGACTGAACAAGCTGATATTCATTTGCACTGACAAGGGGCTGGATTGCTGTTTGATTATTGATAGATTTTAGGTGTTATCTTGGCTTTCCATGCCTTTTTGCATCTCCCTTTCTCCATGTGTTCAATACATTTTCACACAACTTATCTGATCTTATTTGTTCGACTTTCTTTGTACGTATGGATTACTTGGGTTGTTCCCACAGTCTGGTGAGTATTTCATGTCAATAGCACCTTTGGAAATATAATTAGTGAGAAAAACGGTGACGTGTTAAATACTTATTTCAGCGGCTGTACGTTTCGGTACCACTGTATTTGCTATCATAATGATAACTTTTATTAGTCCCATTGAGTCCCACAATGGATAAATTTACTATAAGCTGTACTAATTGGTCGAGCAGGTTGTTCTTGGGTTAAAAATTGTTCTGTTTTACCTTAATGTGTAGGTACTGTAAGGTGGAGGTGAAAGAGGAGCTCCTCAGTGACCTTCTGCCTGGCCCGGTCACGCTGGTGCTCGAAAGGTCTGAAATACTTAACAAAGAGCTCAACCCATTCACGTCGGTTAGTCGTGCCGTTGAATCGATGTAATCAAAACTAAAAATGTATTTCAAAGTGTGAGCTTGTCAATGCTAATGTGTTGTAACACTTAGCTCGTAGGCATCCGTATTCCAGACTGCGGCTTCATGCGTCGTCTTTGTCAGATGTGTGGCGAGCCTCTGGCGCTGACCAGCGCCAATGTCAGCGCACAAAACAGCACTGTGGCCGTCCATGTAAGTATTAACATGGGAGGAATGCATAATACTAGTGCTGGGCAATAAATTCATTTTATTGATTTACAGTGAAAGCCCGTTATTCGCAAACGATAGGGAACGAGCCCTGCTACAAATCAACACAATCCACAAATAGGAGGGGTTTGTAATTGATGCCACAAAATGGTGGCAAAGCACTTAAAACGGAGAATGGAGACTCGTTTGGATTTATTTAATTACTGAGGTCTGTAACAACACGAAGAATACCAAACAAATACTAATAAATACTAAACAAAGTCTCAACACCACATCTAGCCTGTACACAGTCATGAACGCATGTTACATAAATGACTAAATTATTCAACACAAGCAAACCACATTCACATGAGGCTTATCAGTGCTATTAGCTAGCATCCTAGCCTAAATAACGCACTAGCATCTCATTATGTAGCTATTAATAACCCGTGTAGTCCACTTTGCTGTTACAATTTACCTGTGCAGTGGAACCTCAGCATACGAATTCTCAAACGGAAACATCCACAAATCGATGTAATGTTTCCCATTGAAATGAATGGAAATGTATTTAACTCTTTAGCACCATAGTAGTAGATATATTTATTAGATTCAGAGCTTTCAGGGGCAGTTTCAATGATTAAAATTGCACGAAGTAGCGAGGAGTTACGGTAATTTGAAATACACATGCGCCGCGGTGTCACCGGTGATCCCCGTCGTTTTTTAAGGGTTAATCCATTCCAGCGGCAGAACGGTTATATTATTTATTTGGATCGTTGTGTGGTTAAAAATAAATACTGTGCAATATAGAAGTAGGAGAAAACAATTTATGGTGATGAAATAACAGTGGGTTCGCTTGCAAATTACTGTGTTGTATCTTAGTCTTTTCGTGTATAGTAATGTTTATGTTCATTGTCGTTATTGCTAGCCGTAAATTCCCATCACCTCCCACAATGTAGCGCAGCTTTTGCGTTGCATTGTGGGACGTGGCGGCCTTTTTAAAAAAAAAAAAAAAAAACAAGGATACTTGAAGCGCAGAGCCAATGATGTTTATGCGGCGCGAGAAAAAGCACAAAGTTCAGAGCCTTCCGTGGCCATGCATAGACTGTTCGTAAGCCGAAGCTAGTGTGTGACCCGAGGTAATTATTTTTTTTTTTCAACTTGTTCATAAACCGAATCGTTCGTAAACTGGCTCGTTCGTAAACTGTGGTTTATGAACTGTACTCCCTAACATTTATTCTGCTGGGGGACTTCAATCCTCAGGTGGGCAATGACAGTGAGACCTGGAAGGGCGTGAGTGGGAGGAATGGTCCCCCCCCGATCAGAACCCGAGTGGTGTTCTGTTATTGGACTTCTGTGCTCACCACGGATTGTGCACTTGGCACCAGGTCGCAGTTCGATGATTGACATTGTGGCCGTGTCATCAGACTTGCGGCCGCATGTCTTGGACACTCGGGTGAAGAGAAGGGCGGAGGCGTCAACTGCGCATATTTGTTTGCCCATGTGTGATGTCACGTTAGTTTGTGCTACCGTGTTATCTAGGCTAGTATGCCAACTAATGCGATTGATGAGCCTCATGTAAAGGTTGTTTCTTTGTATTAAATAATTTAACTACTGAATACAATCATTTATGTAACATGGGTTCAATGGTTGTTTGTTTATATGTGCCCTGCGATTGGCTGGCGACCAGTTCATGGTGTACCCCGCCCTTTGGCCCAAAAGATAGCTGGGATAGGCTCCAGCACGCCCCCGACCCATGTGAGGATAAGCAGGATGGATGGGTTCAAGATGGTGTGCATGTGCCATGCATGGTGTTGATGGTTTTTGAGCCTCTCTTTTTTTTTTTGACTGCTTTGCTGCCATCTTGAGGCATCTATACACAATTACAAACACCCTTTTGGGAGGGCGTCAATTATTCATAGATTTTCCACTCTTCTATTCCTGGCAGGGCTCTGTCCCTATCCCCCTAATGTTTATTAGTATTATTTATGTGCAAGTTAATGCTCAGGGAAGATACTTTTTCAAAGCTTGTTTGGTAATAGGAGAAATAAAACAAATCCCAGAAGGCTGTGTTGTATGCTAGAAATGTGCCATCTTCTCTTGGTTGTACTGTGCATTAGCAATTTTTACTAGTATGCCAGCCTTGGTTAGCAATTTGTTAGCAGCTGTTATCATCTTTTTTGTTTTTTAAATAAAAGTTTTAAATTCTGCTGTGATGGCAATATATGAGCCTCTGTTAGCTATAACATTTGCTCAGATTTAAGTGTCGATTTTTTTATTCTTTGATTTGAAGGAATTTCACGATCTTTGGCCCAAACTAGCCGTGGTGGTGGACGGAGGACCAATAGAAGACCAAAGTCGCCTTGGGTCCACCGTGGTAGACCTATCAGCGCATGGCAGGTACCGCATCATCAGAGCCGGCTGGTAAGTTCCTCTTCTTCATTTTAACATGGGAAAACTGCTTTTGGCACTTATTGTTCCAAATAGAATACTAGTCTATTGTGATCTAGTACTTTTTTACTTAATTTAATTCAATATGAATCTTAAAATATAGTATCAATAAAAGTGAAATTGCCTTTGAATAAAAATGCATTTATGGAAACAAAGGTTTGTTTTAAAAAAAAAAAAACACTACCATTGGCAAATAAAAAGGGAACACTGGAGCCCCGCCTTAGTGACCATAGGGTTCTTGTTCACCTCTCTGACCAAGGCTTCCCCAGTTACTCAGCTTGGACGGACGGCCTGATCTAGGATTTGTCCCAGTGGTTCCAAAGTTCTTCCATTTCCAAGTAATTGAGACCACAGTGCTTTTCGGGACCTTCAATGCTGCTGAAATTCTTTTGTATTCTTCCCCAGATTTGTGCCTTGACACAATCCGGTCTCAGAGGTTTGCAGAGAATTCCTTAAACTTCATTGCTTGGTTTCTGGTGTGATATGTACTGCCAACTATGAGACCATATATAGACAGGCGTGTGCCATTCCAAATTATGTTCAATCAACTGAATTTACCACAAGTGGGCTCCATTCAAGTTGTAGAAGCATCTCAAGGATGATCAGTGAAAATCAGATGAACCTTGGCTTAAGTTTGAGTGTCATAGAAAAGGGTGTGAATACTTATGTACCTCTATTGGGTTAAGGACCGGTGATTGACTTGGCCAGTCTTAGACCTTCATTTCATTTAACACTTGAGACAATGTGAGTCCCAGGACGCACGTCTGGAAACAATGAGTCCCAGCCCTCGAACATTGAGCCCCTGCAACTTATCATTATGGAGTACCGATATAGTAATCCTCCGCTATATGACGGTTGTTACTTTGCGGTTGTTGCTTACTAATGTAGTTAACGTTAGTTGTTTAACTTATATTGCTCATTTGTGTAATTCATGCGTGTTCTTTCGATGAAATGCTATCAGTTATTTATTTTATTTTTTTAGCAAAACTCTAAATTTTTCTCAGACATTCATTTTTTAACAAAAAAAACTAAATTTTATGGGAAACGGTGTATATGGATTATTAAAAAAAGATGTTTTTACTTAGAAAAATAGTGTCAGTTTAGTGGGCGATAGGCGGCACGGTGGACGACTGGTTAGAGTGTCTGCCACACAGTTCTGAGGAGCGGTGTTCAATCCCCGGTCCCGCCTGTGTGGAGTTTGCATGTTCTCCCCGTGCCTGCGTGGGTTTTCTCCGGGCACTCCGGTTTCCTCCCACATCCCAAAAACATGCATTAATTGGGGACTCGAAATTGCCCGTAGGTGTGAATGTGAGTGCGGATGGTTGTTTGTTTGTATGTGCCCTGCAATTGGCTGGCAACCAGTTCAGGGTGTACCCCGCCTCCTGCCCGATGATAGCTGGGATAGGCTCCAGCACGCCTGCGACCTTAGTGAGGAGAAGCGGCTCAGAAAATGGATGGATGGATAGTGGGCGATAATAAGAAACTGAACAATTGTAGTTCACAAATGTGTTTTGAAAAAATTATAATATCAAAATTAATTAACATGTAAAATGCATGTTGTGCATAATCAATTAGAATACATTTAAATTTTAAGGTTTAGCAGTTAAAATGGGGTATTGCAATTGTTAGTTTTACAATTTCGTTAAATAAAGGATAAATCAAATGTACAATAAGGCCCCCCCTCGAGCTGCGGGACTGTTATGTGAGACCTTTACCTGTCAATCAAATCACGTTTTAACGATGTCACCACAGTCCTGTGAGCTTTTTAGTTCCAGCCCTTAGCTCGCCAGCTGGCGAATGTAATATAATAAACAGTTAACTTTCCCTTAAGTGTCCCAGTTGTGTGCATTTACGGAGCAAACGCCGTTCCTCCACCGGCTTGCTACATCACGAGCAGCGTGACTGGTGTTACCTCAACAATGAGAATTTATCGAGTCCGGGAAAAAAATGTGTCCATTGTATTGAACGATAATTCACCCTACTCTGATTAGCTAGTAGCAAGACAGGATTTGTACTTTTGATTCGCTGTGTGTGGAAGCTCTTCAACAAACACACACATACATACATACATACATACAGTGTACGTAGGGCGGGTCTTGAACCATGCGTCTATAGATGCAGAATGAATATGCTTCATGCGTCCCTGCTAATACGCACATCAATCGAGATCCCTGCTACTGTACTCTACTACTGCACTTCTGATAGGAAACAAGACCTTCACAGTACTTGTTTGCAAGCCTTAGAAAAATAAAATAAAAACAAGTCTTAATTGGGTTTTTAGTGCCTTTTCCTCAACGGTGGACGTGCTGGAAGGCAAATATGGACTCAAGTCAGAGAATCTGGGATGATTCCGAAGTCGAGACACTCGGACTGGAACGCACAACCAAGCTTTTTCTTGGGAGAATTATTACAACTTTTATTTTAAAGCCAGAAGAAAACATGGAGAATATTTTAATATATTCTGGACTTACTGCCTGTCATATTTTTATAATGGCATGTGTGTGTTTTATGTTTTTCCATTATTTTAGTCAGTTATCATGGGATCACGTGGGACTTTGCCATTTTGTGTCCAATCCAAACATTTCTGTCACTTATTGATACCACCAGTGTGAAAGATGATGTGAGGGATTTTGATTTTTTTATATAACCATAAAAAATAATCAAGGGGACCTTGCCTTTGAGGGACTTGAATGGATTTATTCTGCATGCCTGCAAACAACCTGTTACTCATGTACAATAAAAGATATTCATTTTAATGAAATTCAAATTTGTCACATATCTGGATGCTTACTCTAGTTGGAAGTTTTGACCGCACGCGCACACACATACAGTGTTAACAAACAGAGTGTTAACAAAATTCCCCTCTGGAAGAGCCTTTACGAAGCAACTGGGAAATTATTATATTTTTTTAAATGTACAGGTTTTTTTGGGGGCGGGGGGGTCATAAAACCAGTCCACAAGGACTAAACACTTGTCTGTCCTGCAACAAAAAACCTGCTTTTGCTTAGACATGAAAAAGCTTTTGTGAGCAACGAAGCGAGTAGGATGATTATTTCATTAGAATTGTTATATTGTATTTACTGGTATCAGTTACAAGGCTGTAATAGTTCTAATGAAATTTCCAGATGTTCTGTTCTCACGACAATTTAGTAGGACTACGTATGAAAAATTTGCAGTGAGTAGAAAACGTGATACTGTTTTATATCTGGTGGTCAGTTAGTGGGCAGGATACAGCCCTAAAACGTCTTGCAATGAACAAAATAGTACCGTCTCTATTAGTAACGCCAAACGGGAAGTAGCCCACGACAAGCAATCAGATCCGACAATTCCCCCCCCCGGGCCGACATTTGTTGATGCTTATAATACGAGGCCAACAAGCACAAATCTCGCAGTGTTTGATGAGTGAATAAACCAGGGGGGAAAGAAAATATATAAAATAATAAAAACTAAAAAGAAAAAGTAAATATTAAACAAAATGGAAAACTAATTAACACATAAAACTAAAAACATTAAAAAAATAAAACAGAAAATAATAAAAAGCAAATAAAAATAAAATGTATAAAATGCAAAACTAAATTCGTAAGACTAAAGATATGAATAGATAAAATTAATAAAATAAAAAGTAAAAAAATAACTATATAAAACTTATGAAAACTAAAAAAATAAATACAACTAGTACAAACTAAAAGAAAAACTAACATGTAAAAACTAAAAATAAACAAAACTAAATATTAAAACTGATTAATATAATATAATCAAAAGAAAAAATATATAAAACCAATGGAAACTAAACTAATACATACAACTAATAAAAAGTGAATGAAAAAAAAAAATACCAAAAAAAGTTACAAAAAACAATCTTTTTTTAAAACCAAAAAAAGATTAAAAACAATGAGAGAAAAACCTAAATATATATTTTTAAAAATCAAGAAGGAAAAAAAAAACAATGTGCAAGCGACTTAACTAACTAGAGCTTAAACTTTACGTATGATTTTCTACTAAAAAGGTTCGGGTCTCTCCACTCACGTCCCTTTTAACCCATTCGTTAAGCCGCGTGGCGTTGGAATCCTCACATGAGCCACTGCTCCTTCTCCTTGTTGAACTTCTCGGCCCAGTGTCTAGTCAGCTCCAGGTAGTGCTGGGGTCCGTGCGGCCGGTAGTCCAAGTAGACCCTGGTGGCCGTCTTCTTAGGGACGGCCCTCTCGATCTGCGTGCCCTCGTGCCACTCGTTGAACGACGTAATGGCAAGTACCTCTGGCCGCACGTCCAACGCCGCCTGCAGGGCCGTCTCGTAGTAGCGGCCATTGACGCGGTTGCGGGTGCTGTGGCTGTTCCAAGGCCGCACGCTGGTGTCTAGGTAGCCCGGCCCTACGCTGGGGACGAACAGGAGGTCATTGTCGTCGCAGAAAGCCTTGAGCACCTTCCAGTTCTGGTGCGACGAGCCGAAGGAGAAGCCATTGGACGCAAAGTACGTGTACATGCCGTCGAAGCCGCCAGACACAATATCCTGCTTGTGGCGCTCCTCCACGATCAGGGCGACGAAGATGCCGTCGTAAGCCGAGCCGCGCAGGCTGCGGGTGCTGCCCGGCGCCAGCAGCTGGGACCAGGACTCGGCAGGCGTCAGGTACGAGTCGTAGATGTAGAACAGAGGGAGGCTCTTCCCGGTGCTCGACGTGAACTTGTAGAAGGCGGCATGGTCACTGTACCTTTGGTCAAAGTGATAAGCACACTGAAAATCACTTCCTGGATTAAAATGAGCCACTGAGAACTAAAGTGGGCTAACTCCATTTTTGTTATTCCATTAGCCTAACAGTATAATTGCCTGTCATTTTTAACGTAGTGATACAATACTAATAAAAAATACCAATGTGAAGTCTAAAAATAGATCGTGCACGCAATAATGGATAAATAAAGGTAGCGAGCGGCATGTCGATCATTCTAACGGAGTAAAAGTATTGAATCTTAACATAAATACTCGTGTAAAAACTATGGCGCATTCAAACTACTCTGACAAGTACAATTTATCCAAAATGTTACTTGAGTAAATGTAACGGAATAAATGTAGCGCATTACTACCCACCTCTGGGTGTACTGTAATTACAGTGACTCAACTGTGAAATTAAAAATGACCAGCACAGGGACCTGTTTGGACATGCTCAGAAGATTAGTACCCTGAGGTTACGATTTATTATAACGCTTAAAACGACACACGGAGCGGCCCAGAGTGTTGTATACTTATCTCCTCGTATGATAGCTATGAAAGAGGACGTGGCAAACAATGTACACGTGTTGCATTTCCTATCTCGACCTACAGGATGAACTATTGTGGGCAGCCACCGCAGCTGCGTGAGTGCGTGAGGTGCGGTGCGTTCAGGGAGATTGTGCAAATGGGAGTGAATATGTTCCTTGATTCTTTTGTAATACAATATATAATTGTAAAAAATGGATTACTATGAAAATTATTTGCATCACAATGCTTTAGTTAAAACACTGTACGATCACACTGATAATATGGAATTTATTTTGTTATGTAATATGACGAGATAAGATGGAAATATTTTTGTTAATATAGTCAGCCAGTCAATGTCATTTCACCATCGTTCCTGTCATGTGTTTTTGTGGTTTTTGTTTACACATTAAGGAAGACAGTACTGTTTTTGTTTTAATTCCTCATTAAAAACAAAACACCATTCAAGCAATAAATTTTTCCTCATGTTTTTGAGATTGTAGGATGAAAGCTGCAGCTGACTACTAGTGTGGACTGAATGGGTGGCAACACTGGGGGAATTAAATGCCAGTATTTTGAGGGTATTAGCCTAAAAGAGGATTTATGAAATAGTTAATTTTGGGACCTGTGAACTTAGTTCAAAATTTTTAATTATGAACTGAACTAGTTCATTTTTTGGACTGGTGAATTGAACTTTGAACTAGTTAGCGTAGAAAATGAACTTTCCGAACACTGATCCTGTATTATTTCACATCGAATTATATATTATAGGTTTGGAAAAAAAAAATCACAGTCATTTTTTTTTCCAATATCGTGCAGCCCTAAAACCAGTAAAATTTAACTCAATATTGTTTTTACTCTTCACTGAATTAATTGTTTGATAGATAAAATACAAATATGGCAAAAACAGATGTTTATATTTATGCTTCAATATGATGAACATGACACCTTTCCATTAACTTACCCTCAATATTTAAAATTCTGCAGTTTAGCTTACCATGTAAATTCACTGGAACATTTTCCACCCCTTAGAACTCTAGTTAGGATTATGAGGGAGTCTTTGGAAAAAGAATTCTCCCCTGTACGGGGTCCCTGGACCCAAAAAGTTTGAGAAGCCAGGTCCAAAACCCTTCTGGCTAATGGTGGATTTACAGTGAAGTGTAAATCCAGCACACTTATTTTTAACACTACAATAGCGTTTATATAACCAGAAGCTCCTTCTAAAAGGATGCCAGTTTTGCAACTCATCTACAGTCCTTAAACTATGCACGATGTCGCCTACTTGAGTTCAGTTGGTAATGGTAAGTGTAAAAGTGCCTTACCTGTCAATAATGTACTTGACGTTGTCAAGCACACTCTGTTCATTCCGTCCTCTGTATGGTTGGATGTGAAATGCGACCTGCACAAAGAGTCATACAGACACAATTTGTTGGTTTGCGTCATATTCAGAATTATTCACGTTTTGATGTACAATATTGCGTGAACCTGAACATAGCAATGTTGGAGTTCCTTCAGTTTTTTTTTTTTTAACTGATCAGCAGTTTAGCAAGGGATCCAAAATGACACATACACACAAGGTTCATAAGTTGAATATTTAAAGGGATGGACACACTTTTTAACTAAATAATGATCAACCTGAAACACTTTTTTCTAGGGGGAAAAACATGAAGGAAAATGTCTTGAGGAGTTCAGAACATCAGTAGCAAAATGCAATTGTAATATAAGGTAAAATTACTGTGTATTATTTTTTGTAATATTTAAAGTGGTTATAAAAAAAAGTTAAAACAGTTTTGCATCAATTGTTCTTTCATCCGGTATATTATCAAGAGTCCAGAAACATTTGTTGCATTAATTTAGCCCACCCCCCCAACAAAAAAAATATTTAATACAATAAATTTCACTTCATTCAATTTCATTCATTCATCTATCTGAGTAATTTGTTAATTGGTTTACAGTCATTGAAACAAATATTAGACCACCCTTGTTTCTTCAGTATTTTAATGCCTGGTACTACTAAAGGTATATTACCTGAAAAATACAATGAACATGATAAAAATGTAGCTGATTCCATAATACTTTGTCCTATTTGACATGCTTAAGCTTTATTTTATGTCCATTGATTTTGGTTCCTATCAAGAAAACCATGGTTATGACCTATTTTGTTGTCATCATTATATTTGTTCAAACAAATGTACTGTATCTGTAGTTGTTCCAGGCATTAAACTGAAGAAACGAGGGTGGTCTAGTAAGTTTTTCCATAACTGTATTGTAAATAATCAAATGAATGACAACATTTTATTAGAATTGTTAATTCGATTAAATAATTGGTTAATCAGGATTAAATTAATTGTAAATATCATTAAAAATAAGTGATTTGTTTTACTTGTAAAACTACATAAACATAAAAAAAAAAAAACGTTTTTATTTTATTCAATAAAATACACAGTTTAACAGTTTTTATTTGTATTTTTTTAACCTCATCTACGAATGACTAGACCCATCTGTCCATCTTAAAAATCAGAAACTCGAGTCACAGAGAGAGGAGTAATACATGCAGATGGAAATGGAATGGCAGATGCTTTTTAAATCAAATTGTAATGAATATAGCAGTGCTTCTCAAACTTTCTACACAGCACCACCTTGAAAAAAAAATACTTGGCTCTGTAAATACCACCATAATGACCAACATTACAATAGGCAATTACAATGCGTATGTTAAATATTGTAAGCCGCTGTAACATTACGCAGGGTTTGATCATTAACACTGCGCTTAACACATTCAGTGCCACTGACTGCTTTAGAAGTCAAATATCCATGTGAACTGGGAGGGCTGGCACTGAATGAGTTAAATCTAGGGAAAACAAATTGTACTTAAATAAAAATTATTGCACATAAAACTTAAATACAATTCTACCTAAAATGATGTTGAAAAACAGTTTTTAAAAGATTAAATGTCAAAATATTTAACTTGAAAGTTAAATAGAACTATACTGTACTTGGTCAGTGATGCTTGTTGTACGTACAGTATTTACACATTATAGTTGTAACGTGTTACTCCCAACAAAGACTATAGCACCTCAGTGTATTGGGAGTGTTCAGCTGACACGTCCTATTTACCATCCAGAACATTTCCATCCCTTGTAGGATTGGGAATTGTCTCGGGAGGAAATACTGACTCTCGGGACCCGCAATGCAAAATTCCCACTTGGTCCAACTCTAATCCCACTTTACCCTCACTTGGGGCTTGATTTACTAAGATTCCAAATAGCGGGCGCTTAATTGCATGTTCACTCACGCTAATAGATTTGCACACACAAAACTTTAGTAAATCAGAGCCTTGATTGGAACTAT
This sequence comes from Phyllopteryx taeniolatus, assembly GCF_024500385.1. Taxonomy (NCBI): domain Eukaryota; kingdom Metazoa; phylum Chordata; class Actinopteri; order Syngnathiformes; family Syngnathidae; genus Phyllopteryx; species Phyllopteryx taeniolatus. Next base: position 12,834,857 of record NC_084507.1, on the reverse strand, counting down.
TTTGGCTCCCCTTCAAGCCTTGGGTCAAAGCAGCAAACAATGCAGAGATCTGCACCACAATGCATGAGCAGCGTGTGTGTGGGTGCTGCTCAAATAGTGTTCAGCTTATATAATGATTTATATAAAAAAAAAAAATAATGTAAGAAGGTGCATTGCTTGCTTTTTTAGCATTAGCACAACTGGGCTCGCTGTGTGGTTGATGGATGTAGAATCAGATGTTAGTAAATGGTTTAAATTTCAGCAATATTTTGGAAATATATTTTTCAGGTGCCCGAGTGCCTGTAACAAGATACAGCAAAATATATGATATATGACAAATAAAATGTCCCATAAAAAGTGGACTGTTGATCGTTGAGCTGAACAAATCACTTTATATGAATGGTCTATTAACTGTTTTTCTTGAAAACATTACAAAATATGATAAAATGCAAAAAAGTTAGTCCCTAAAATATCCTCCAATTCATCAGTTGGTCACGGAATGAATGAAACTCAAGGTACCTATGTGGAAAGTGAATGTAAAAAAGTCTACACACCCCTGTTTAATTGCCAGGTTTGTGTGATAAGAAAGAATGACACAAAGATAAATCATTTCAAAACTTTTTTACACCATTAATGTGACCTATAACCTTTACAACTTAAGGGGGAGTCAAAAATAACTGAGATAATATAGTTGCACAAATATGAAAACCCTCTTATAAGTGGTGATGTGACTGTGTTCAGAATTTACAAATCACATTTAAACTCATGTTAAATGGAAGTCACTGCACACCTGCCACTATTTAGAGTGCCTCTGATTAACCTCAGATAAAGTACAGCTTTTCTAGTAGGCTTTTCCTGACATTTTTGCAGTTTCATCTTACAGCAAAAGCCATGGACCATGGAGAGCTTCCACAATATCAACATCAGAGAACTTTTTGACAATAATTCCAAAAGCTATGTTTGACACAACCCAAAAAAATGTTCATCACCCCCCAAAAACACAACAAAACAAACAAACAAAAAAACACCATGCCTACAGTGAAGCATAATGATGGCAGCATCATCCTTTGGGGCTGGTTTTCTCCGACTGGAACTGTGGCCTCAGTCAAGGTGAAGGGAATTATGAACAGTTTGAAATAGCAGTCAGTGTTAGTATAAAACATTCAGGCATTTGCTAAAAAAGCAACAACAACAACAAATGTCAGGAAAAGCCTACCTGAGTAGCAGAACTTTATTTGGGGTTAATCTTTAAATAGTGGCAGCTTTGTGGTCCCCCCAATTTAACGTAACTTTGAATGTGATTGGTTAATTCTGAACATAGCCACATCTCCATTTATAAGAGGGTGTGTACACTTGTACGACCACATTATCTCATTTTTGTTTTATTGTCCCTTGAGTTGTTGCGGTTATCGTGACATTAATAGTTGAAAAAAGTTTTGTATTGATTTATCATGGTCTCATTTTGTTTTCTCACAAAAACCTGGCAAATGAACAGGGGTGTGTAGACTTTTCATCCCCACTGTATAACCCTTATGGCATCACTAAAACAGCAAATCAAATGGTGGAACAAGACTTTTGTACAGTAAAGTATGTGTTGAGAGAAAATAAGTCGCATCCGCTGTGCTTGTCAACCGGTTGATTGTCTTTACGTGTAGAGAAAACGCGATGTCTGCATTATTAACAAACCTAGTTTTGCCCCTCTTGTCTTTTGTCAATCACAGAAAGCAAGAGAGCTTCTAGAAGCTTTTAAGACACACATCAACTCTCAAACACACTAGTTTCATAGACCAGTTCAAAAAAGATGTGACGTGAGTTTATTCACATAATCAAGCGCTCCTTTTTGTCCTTTTTAAATTTTCATAAGCTTTCAATATGACTACAGCACTCCTACATGTTTACACCACTTATTTTCCCCCATTTTCCGACCTAATTGGCAATTGGTCCACCATCGCTCAGCTCGTTCATCCAGTCCCTAAGGTGACTGACTGCAGCAGCAGCAGTTCTTTGACCCATGTCCTTCCCCAAGTCCTGGAAATGTCACTACCACCGCAAACCCCAGAGATGCCCACGCAGATTTGCATTCACAGCAATTCTTTAAAAAGTGCCAATTCACCCCCCAAGAAAAACAAAAAGTTCTAGCTTTACTGTATATATAGTATGGAGCAGGGGCAGAACCGCAAATGTCCTTGTTCAAGAAAACAAGCAAGCAAAATAAAAACTCCCTCAAAAAGATCTGAAATTTAGTGTCGGTCAGCCATCTGCCTTCCTGTTTTGGCCTTTTCTGTCGTTGCATTCTGTCCTCTGTCCTCCTGTTCCGTCCTAGCCCGCCCCATCCTCCCCTGTCTTTCTCCGTCCTGTGCCCTCCTGTACAGTCTTGTCCTGTCCCATTCTGTTTTGTCCTGTCTCATCTCTCCCTGGCCTATCCTCTCCCATCGTGTCCTGTCGGCACTGTAGGTACGCAACTCCGTTGTAAACCAAGGACCCTCTGTCTGACCTTTCCATACCTGCATCTTGGTTATTGGTTACTGTGTGAAGCTGCTATGATGTTTTATAGTCATCAGATACAAACACGCAAATTTCATTGGGTCATATTACCTCGAAAAATGTCAGAGGACAAGTGAAGCCAGCCTCTCTAGAATGTGAGGGTTTATTTTGTACTTACCTTGAGATTGTGTCGATATGCAGCATCCAGTATGGCTGGTACAAAATCTTCAGTGGGTTCCCCGTTGTCGTCAGCCATGCCGGGAGGATACCAGGACAGCACCAGAACCCCTGCAGACACATGGACGCAAACGCTTATGAGTGACACCATTCTAATAGACCAGTGATTCTCAAATCAAAACTCGTAGTATGTGGGCTCTTTCTAGTGTTACGCAAAAGAATAACTGCCTCAGTACAATTTAGCTGTATTTAACTGCAAAGTTTGATACATTATCAGTACATTTTTAAGAACTGTTTGTTTTTAAACATTTACTTAGGTATTTTTTTACAATTTTACCTTAAAGTGCAAGTCACTGATGGTGTAGTGGTACACTCGCCTGACTTTGGTGCAGGCAGCGTGGGTTCAGTTCCCACTCAGTGACGGTGCGAATGTGAGTGCGAATGGTCGTCTGTGTCTATATGTGCCCTGCGACTGACTGGCGACCAGTTCAGGGTGTAGTCCGCCTTTCGCCCGAAGTCAGCTGGGATAGGCTCCAGCGTCCCGCGACCCTAACCAGGATAAGCGGTGTTGAAAATGGATGGACCTTAAAGTGCAATATATTTGAGCTGCATCATTACTAATACAATTTTATTCTTGTGAAATTATGACCCTTAGATTGATAATACAGATATATACAAACATATACACATAAATAACCAACTTTATTCTCGTATGAAGGCACGGTGGACGACTAGTTAGCACAATTGCCTCACAGTTCTGAGGACCGGGGTTCAATCCCCGGCCCCGCCTGTGTGGAGTTTCCGGTGTCCTCCCACATCCCAAAAACATGCGTGGTAGGTTGATCGAAGACTCTAAATTGCCCGTAGGTGTGAATGTGAGTGCGAATGGTTGTTTGTTTCTATGTGTACTGCGATTGTCTGGCGACCGGTTCAGGGTGTACCCTGCCTCTCGCTCGAAGATAGCTGGGATAAGCTGCGGCAGCCCCGGGACCCTAGTGAGGATAAGCGGTACAGAAAATGGATGGATGGATTCTCGTATGATGACTTAAATCCCAGCACTGTGATTCTTAAAGTATGGTATGGAGGCTTCCTCAAGTGGCATAAGAAAGAATCACGGAAATAAAAATACAAATAAAGTAAAATACATTTAAAACATGAAATACAATCAAACGTATTAGACTGAATAAACTGATCTTATCAACCGATCCCAAGAAAATGAAGTTGAGCTACAAATTAAAGTTCAGTTTCAGTTCAAATGTATTTGGGTAAAGTTCAATGCATTTGCATTTTAACTTTAAAATCATTATTTTTTTCTATTTTAGTACAACTTTTAATTTACGTATGTGCAATAATTAATGAATGAATAAATAATGTCCTGAGTTGGAAGTTGTTGACATTTGCGTCTGTTAGTCATCTAAAATGTCTTTGAACTTAAGAACACCTACCATGATGTACGGTAGTCATTGTAACTCCCTCAGGTCAACTTGATGTATTCAGCATATTTTATTTACAGGCCTCTTTGATATCACTCATGTGGATACGTGTAACTATTTTGACGCATTTCTGGCTCTGGTGTCTTAAACAGATTGTGTTGCGTCCAATCTCTCTGCACTTTTTCATCGCACGGACAGCTGGTGAGAGGTTGTCTTAATGTGGCGGTGTACCGTAACCTCCCCTAGGTACAAACGTTTTGAGCTGTATCAAGTGCAAGAAGACTAGCTGCATGGGCTGTTACTGGACACCGAGGATTCTGGTGTCTCTCGGGTTAACTATATTGCATTAAACTGCCCTATTGGACATAACATTAGGTACAACTCAGTCCAAAATGCAGTTACAAAGTAAAGAATGCTCAGTTTTGAGGTACAGTCAACCTATTTGTGGGATAGGGGTCGAGCCCTGCCACCAGATGGCATCAAAGCAATATTTTTATATTAGACATGGCTTTGGCTTGAGCACATAAACGGCAAATAGTTTTTCAACAAAACACAGAGAATAGCCCAAAAAAAACAACAACATCTGAATAGCCAGTTGATTTTGTGCATCGTGTTGCCAGCGAAAATATTTCTTCAGGCAATCCACCACTGGATGGTGGTAAAGAACTTCACAACATCTGACCACCATCAGTTCACATGATGACCTCGCAGTGAAAGTACAGGTAATGGCTGTGTTTTGTGATTGCATTTTGTTTTTTTCATTTCAGTTTTTTGCAAAATTTCTTTTTTTCTAGCTATATAACTGTTTTTGTACCGTACAATACTGTACAGTACTATTTTTCTTATCAAAAACCACATTTCCCAAAATGGTGTTTTGGAGAGGTGCCTGGCACGTCCATTTGAGATACGAGTGATTTGAGTTACAAGCACCTTATCCCTCGGAACGAATTAAACTTGGAAGTCAAGGTACCACTGTATAAATAGAAAGTACAGCAGATGCAAAAAAAATATGATTCATAATGACTCCAAAACACTGAACTAGTGTATGGAGCTGTCCGTGGTGCTGGATTAATGGTTAGGCTCACAGTAAGATTTTTTTAGATTTGCAGAAGTGTACACCTCAACTAATTGTCGTTTTTAATGCTAGCTGTTTCCCCCCCCCTTAACCAGAGGTCGCAAAAGTACTCACACTTTGTACTTAAGTAGAAGTACAGATACTGCTAAAAGTAGAAGTACGGATTTGACTTCTTCAAGTATAAGTAAAACTATTTTTCTGGCAATTATGTTCCATACCTGTGTAGTTAACTTTCATCATTCTTGGAGCCGACAACATAAAAAAATTTATGTTAAATAAGCGCATGGACGGGGAATATCTTGCTTCTCCACATCTATTGCGTCGTCGTTAATTCTTCCTGGTTTACGTTCAGCCTTGGAAATCCCCAAGATCTCAATCAATTTAAAATCTTATTGATTGTATTGCGTCATCCGCGCAGGTTGAAAAAGTAATGAGCCATTTTGGACAAAGTAAGGAGTACAGGCAGAGATCTGTTTTCAAATGTAGAGAGTAAAAGTAAAAAGTCGTCAAAGTACAGATACCCGAAGAATACTTAAATACAGTGTAACGAAGTATGTGTACTCGATTACTTGCCAACCCTGCCCTTAACGATAATAAAGACGGCAGAAAACTAAATGCTGTACTCCAAAAGAAGTACGGCCTCCTTATTTTAAAAATATCCAATATATGTATATATATATAGAGCGAGAGAGAGAGAGAGATAGATATATGTGTATGTGTGTGAGGACGAAGGAAGTATTTGTACACGGTTACTTCCCACCCCTGCCCCGAACTTCTACCTGCCGCCGACGTCGCGATCTGCTCCATGTGGGACTCCAGCACGTCCGGGTCCCTGGAGCTGTACGGGCCGAGCTCCGGGTAGAAGCTGGAGCCGATGTCCTCGGGCGCCATGTGCCTGCCCCGCGGGTAACTGGACGCGATCTTCGGGTCCCAATGCGGCACCAGGACGTGGTCCCAGTGCACGAACTTGCCGTCCGCCCGCGGGGTTCCGTACCACACGTAGTAGAAGATGTGCACGTCGTCGAAGATGCGCCCCTCTGGACCCGCGTTGGACACCGCAGCCGCTTTAGTGCGCTGGCGGCCCGGCGAGGAGGACGAGGAGGTCCGCTGCACGGAGCGCCGATCCGGCGTGTTGGGAGCCAGATCCGACAAGCCGTCCCCGGGTTTGAGGGTCCGGAGTGCCATCATGGCTCCGAAGAGGAAGAGCGTGAAGAGAAAGAGAGCCACGCAAGCTCGCCTCCGCAGTCGACCCATGCTCGGATGTGGCGATGCGCTGCTAGCAGCCTTTATCCCCCGCCGGCTTCTTCACGGCCCATCTCCGGCGAAACACAGCCGCGTCTACATGCTCGCCAGCCCGGTTCGCTTCCTCCAGTGGTCGGGGGTGGTCCTATCGCAGTGTGCGTGCGTGCGTGCGCGCGGGCGGGCGGGCGGTTGCGCGTGCGCGTCAGGGTCCGTTCGGTTTGCGCTGGTGCTTCCGGTTCGGCTGTCACGAGGTGATTTGTAGCGACGCTAAGCGGCCGAAGTAAGTAAGTAAGTAAAAAAAACAACAACAAAAAAATTGTCGCGTCATCGTGTTACATTCACTTGCCGTAGGACATCGGCATGATTCAAGCTTTGTCGGAAGCGGAATTTGTTTGTTTACTTTGTCATTCTAGAAGAACTTTCCATGACTCCAGGAACAAAGTACAGAAACATGCGTTTGCTGTGTAAATTATCGTTCTCCTGAGACACCATGTTGCTGCATTTCTTTCTTTCTTTATTTTTATCAGTCACAGACATTTTAAATAGTAGTAATGCTTTGAAGTCATATATACATACTAACGTGCGCACAACCATGTTATTAAAACATGTTTAGCCATTTAGAGGAGGAGAAAAAAAAGTGAGCAACATGACTCAGCTTTAATTACATTGCTCCGACCATGGGTACACCTAAGCAAAGTCCACTTTTCTATAGTACATATTTATTGATTGATTGATTGATTGATTGATTGATTTTCTCCTGTGTCATATAGTGGACTTTTTTTGTCTTCCTCTAGAAGCCTAAACTGTTTTAGTAACAGGATTGCGTGTATGTTAAGGGACACAACTTCAGAGCACTTTTATAAAGTTCCCTCTTGAGTAAAGTGTAAAGTCTATTTCTAAATATCTTTCTGTTTATCTTCTGTCTTCAGAGGTGTCAAACTCATTTTTGTCACCAGCCACATTGTCATTACGGTTTCCCTCAGAGGGCCGTTATGACTGTGAAACCATATACATTTTTAATCGCTACATCATATTATTATGTATACACAACAAATTGATTGAGAAGTAAGTTTGAAATCAGAAGTGTAGTTTGTTCAACTACTGTTCGAGTTACTGTAACAAGGGATTTTGTAACAAAAAAATGCTAGCAATATCTCGTTTTTTTTTTTAAATTGAATACAAAATGTTTTAATTTTGGCAAGAATCGTGGACGTTGACGCACATAATTTGCTTGCAAGGACCACATAAAATGAAGTGGCAGGCCAGATCTGGCCCCCGGGCCTTGTGTTTGGCATCCATGATTTAGCTCTATCGCTCTGTCTAGCAACTCTCTCACCATTGCTCTCTATCTACTCTATCTAGATCAGTCTAGCAATATCTCTCTCTCTCTAGCACTCCCTATACAGATCAGTCTATGTACAGTATATCTGTCTCTGTCTACTGTATCTATCTTTATCTCTCTCTCTTTCTCTCTCTCTACCCTCTATCTATCTATCTATCTAGCTCTATAGAGTTATATATATTTCTATCTCTACCTATCTGTCGATCTCGAGTTATCTTAACTACTATCCATCTTACTACAGTATCTATCTAGATCTACCTGTCATCATGCTCGCTCTATCTGATAATCTATCTATCTATCTATCTAATCTAATCTAATCTACTGTATCGTCAAATTCTTTGTGTGTTCAGGGAAGCTGAGACAGAGGCTCCTGAATGCAGCACGACACAATATTAAGAATGTTCCATTTGGTTCTGGTCTAACATGGAGGACCCCCCAGGGGATTCTTGACTCTTCATACTTGTTATCCTTGTCAATTTAACACTTTTTTAATGACCATTGAGCATGAATTAATACAATTAACAAAGGGATCAGTCACTGCAAGGACATCTTCAATATACCACCTAATGACTAAATGTCAACTTGCCCTAAAAGCAAAAACAATACAAAGTCAACTAATGATAATGTTGGTCATGTGCTCAGTTTCGCCTTTTAAAAACTACAGTAAATACAATACAGCTCTAGTACAGAATTTTTTTTGATAGTATGTATTATTGGTATTTATTTACCAGTTTAAAACATATTAAAAGAAAAGAAAATTGAAATTGCTTGTTAAATCAAAAATTGTCCATCAATCCATTTTCTGTACCGTTTAGACACACAAAATAATTGAAAAAGGTAAGAAAACATTTCAAGAGTGCATTATTTTAAAAATAACAAATCCATTTTTCCTAGTGCACAACTTTTTTTTTCAAGTAAATGTATTAGTTTTTACAAGTTTAAAAGCAATTGGAGGAAAAAAATCAATCAGAATTTGAAGGCTTTGAAGTTTACGGCGTTGTTTTAAAAAATCTTTTCTTGCTTTTGAAACCATTCCCTGACTTCCAAGTATGGATTTGAATACAGTATATGAGTTGGGGTGCACGTCGCTGGTCCACTTGGAGGCGCTGTGCTGGAAACTTGCGTGCCCGCAAACGTTGTTTATTCTTTTTCTTTTGTTTTCCAGTGCTCAAAGTGATGCATTGTGGTCATAGGTAAAACAAATACAACACTACAGGTTGAACTTCAACTCATATTGAGCAAACGTAAGCGGATATTTGTTGGAGCAAAATTATAATAATACAATCAAATTATGCGATTCATATTAGCATTATTTCATATTATTTATATGTCATCTAAAGCCTTCCTTTTTATGATTGTGTGGATGAGGCTTCAGACTTTCCTCGTGTGTCATCTTGGGAGTCAACAAATTAACATTGCGTGATCAATCACAGTATTGATTTATTTTGTCTATTTTGGGGCGGGGGCTTGTTTTCTTGCAGCTGGCTTGATTTTCTTAGTCCCAGTAGTTTGGTTCTGGACTGGATACATTTTTGTTAAACGCACCAATATAACAACAAGCAATATATGAACTATTCAAGCAATGTTAGGTTTGATACTTGAGTCTGCTTAAAACACCCAAAATGGAATCAAATCGGTCATAATTTGGCGGTTTTAAAAAATAATCTTCCATTTTGGGGAAATTGATGGTTATTTTTTTGCAAAGACTGAAATTTAAAAATAGCTTTATTATTGTGGTTGTTTTGTTATACTGTGTAGCAGTGTCCACTGAGAGCTTTTCCTAAGATATATATAGCTGCATGAGAGGGGAAATAAAAAAAAAAAATGAAGAATCAATTCTTCAATTCAAAAAATACCATAACCTTTATAATTTTGATGAGTAAAATAAATGATAAGTTTTAAAAATACTTGTCGGATTTAAAAAAATAAAAATAAAAAGCCCAGTATCATGAGAATTTTGATGGGGGGTGGGGGGGGGGGGACTTTTTTGACAATACAAAAAGATCATTGTCATGAGAATATTGATTCACAAAATAAGTGAAAAAAATACTAACATTCAAAATAAATAATAATAAAATCATAAGAATGTTGATGAAAAGTAAATAACAAAATGTAACTCTTTTTTTCAATTATCCTTATCACAATTTTTGTTGGAGAAAAAAGTTAATAGCAGATGTAATTGATAATAATAATAATAAGAAATTGTTGTCTAACAATAAAAAGGTGAGACTCGTGATGGCAAAACTGGAAGATACATAGAAAGTAAAAATAACAAATAAATAAATTAATTAATTAATATTGGACAACAACAATCACAAGTATCACAAGAATCTTGATTAATAAAATCAAGAATTTTATTTAAAAAATTAAGCAAATAGGAATTTTGGTGACGAGAAACAACGATAAACAAATTTTTAAAAATGGTCAGATAAACTATCATAAGCAAAACAATAGCAAATAGGGCAAAATTATTTAAAATCAACCAAAGATAATAATTACAAATAATATAATTGTCTGACAATAAATAAAATTCACAATTGCAATAAGGATGTTCCTTAATAAACTAAAGACAAAATAAATTAATTGCAAATAATAAAATAACTCCAACTTTATTGACAATAAAAAAACAGCATTATCGTGAGAATTTTGATGAAAACGAAAAATGACAAGTTAAAAAACTTGTCTGATCATCAAAAATAATAATCCGAAAGGGGAGCAAAAATATTTATTAAAAAAACAATAATAATAAATAAATACAAAATACTTACAATATACAGCAACTTTTAAAAGTGACCTGACATTTATTTATGAATAAAATAAATTCTAACTTTTACAAACTAGTAAAAGTTTGATGGGGGCCTTTTTTGACAATACAAAAAGATCAGTCATGAGAATATTGATTCATAAAATAAGTGAAAAAGTAAAAGAGTGACATAAATAAGGAAATAAAATAGCAGAATAATAGCAAAGTGGGGCAAAATTATTCGTTCAAAAAATAAAAAGAAACAAACAATAAATATTTACAGTGACTGAAAAAAAATGACTTATGTGACAATTTGGCTGATTTAAAAAAAAGAAGCAAAATAACAGCAAAGAAATTGTTCGAATAAAGTAAATAAAAGCAACCAGGTGATTTAATGAAGTGCGTGCGTGCGACGCCGGCAAGCATGGCAGAAGGTGCGTTCGAGGAGATAGAGAAGTCGGCCTGACCTGGGGGGGCGGGCCTTCCTAGCATTGTCTTATTTTACGCGCGCGCGCGCGCGTGTGTGTGGGTGGGTGTGGGTGGGTGTGTGGGGGGGGGGGGGGTCTTTTAGCAAACCCCAACCCCCCCTCATTGTTACACGAGTGCGTACCAACCCCCTCCATTCTCCGTCCCCTCCCTTCTGCTTTCTCCCGCTCCTCTTGCTCCACTTTTTTTTTTTTGCGCTATAGTGGCGACGACCTGCGTGGATCCGTGCGTGTGCGTGGGTGCTATCATTTTTTTTTTTCACGCGGAGGACGAGACATGGGCTCCGTTTCCAACCAGGACTTCCCAGGTCGAGTAATATCCACAAGCGTTCGTTAATTGATTCATTAGCGTCTATCTTACGCAAAGTGCGCAAATACGGAATTACGCTTGATCTTTTTATTTGTATTATTTGTATTTGTATTGATTATTAGAATTTTAATAATAATAAAAAAGTTGTGCTCTTAGGGGTGTGCAAGGCGGACGAGGACGAGGGCCCCATCCCGGCCGAGGAGGACTCGCAGACCCTCCTGCAGGGCCTCGGCTTGTGCAAGTGGTTCAACGTGCGGATGGGCTTCGGCTTCCTGTCCATGACGAGCCGGGACGGCGTGCAGCTGGACGAGCCAGTGGACGTGTTCGTGCATCAGGTAAAGAAAGCCCCCCCTCCGACACACACACGCCCCCCTATCATTTTCACTTCAAAAGGACAAATCCGGATTAGTTTCGTTGGAAAGGGAGCGAAATTGCAGCAGGAATTCGTAGCTGCCACACGAAAGAAATCGTGCTTCGCTTTTTTTTTTCTGGGTGGGGGGTTTGTTGGTTTCAGCTTCAGCACCGTGGGTGTTGTTTCCACCCCCCCGTGGGAACACGTGGGAGCATGGAGGGAGTTCTGAGGCCATTTGAAGCTGTATTAAAAAAAAATGATGATATGCAATGTTTTTTTTTTTTAAAAGGGAAATGATCATTATTTGGTCTCATTCGTGTTCTTTTATGAAAACGGATGGAATGGTTTTCTTCTTTAAAATTGTATTTTCGTTATAAATCCTCCCAATCGTAATCTGCAAAGGTTGTGTGGAGGCAACTGGATTTAATTGTTGAAGATGTTCACGTCACGATTCCCATTCTCCCAATATCACAAGAAAAGTCCCAAATAAAGAACTATTTGACATATTTACCACGTCCTTTCATATTTCCCGACTGATTCAAACCATTGCGATTTCACACCGTTACCCTCATTCAGGGCATTTTAGAAAGCAACTTCCCAAATGAAACAATCCTTCCATATTTCTTGGCTGAATCAATCCATTCTAACTTCTACATTTTCAGCTCATTCATCTTGTGACCTATTCCCACTTTCCTCAAATTTAACAATACATTTCCTTATTTTCTGATACAATAAAATTCCTTTATTATAAATATTTCACATATGAAGCCCATCCCTCCACATTTCTTGACTGATTCAAATACTTTCAAATTTCACACTGTTCCTGTCAATCAGGACATTTTGTAAACTATTTCCACTCTCCAAATTTAACAAAATTCTATTTTTTTTTAAACAATAAAATTCCTTAATAAATATTTTAGATATTCACCCCCTCTTTCCACATTTCTTGATGGATTCAATCCATTCCAACTTTCAAATATTCAACTCAGTAAGGACATGTTGGGAATTATTCCCATTTTAAAAAAATGTTTCAATAGAATTCCAACATGGAGACATATTTTGCATGTTTACCGAGTCCTTCCTTTACTGAATCAATCCATTGCAACTTCAAACTGTTCCTTTAATTGGAGACATTTTGGGAACTATTCTTATTCAATTCAAATATGCACAATTTTCCCAATGCAATCCCCAAATGAAGAAATATTTGACATCCTTCCACATTTGTTGACGACGGAGCAGTTCAACTTCAGTTCAAGTCTTCCATTCTTCATTTCAACAATTCAAATTCAGTTCTCTCCGTGGAGGTTGTCGTTCTATTCTTGAACTCCATCATTCCCCTGTGAGACTTGTTAAATACATGAGTGGATTTTTTTTTTGATGAGGAAGATTAGCACAGGTATTTAAGAGAGATGTGAGGATGTGGAGGTGTACCCCCCGCCTCCACATGAGTGCCTCCGGTAGGTGTGATAAGATAAAGACTTAGCATGTGAATGAGAGGAGAACGCACTGGCTGCCTCATTCACCGCGAGGTTCCTGTCGTAAATTCATTCAAAAGACTCAACACCACCCTCCCCCCACCACCCCACCCATGCATGCTTCTTGTGTGCTATAGTATAGCAGCTGTAAAGATGTCTTTTTGCTTAGAAATAAACTAACAACAGCAAGACTGAAAAAGAATATTAAAAGGGAAATGTTGGGAAGTTTAATTAGACATTGAATATTAATATATGATTCTTTGTAAGTATAAATGTGGGGAACAGTGCAAAAAAAATGCTTGTAAACTCAAGATTTCACCCAAAAAGAATTCACTGAAAATGGAAGGAAAAGGAGGGCCACTTCCTCTTTTGTTTGTGAAATATGATAAATCCAATCCAATATACTGGAGGTCAACATATGCTAATGCATTTTGCTGTTGTTTGTTTTTTTAAATGTCTGCTTCTGAGCTTTGTGGTATCAGTGACAAAACAAAAAAGTTAGCAGTTATAGCATGATATCTTGTAACATTAAAATGTACTCACACTTTTAATGAAAAAAGTGTGACATCTTGTAACATCTAACTTTTCTATATTTTAAAATTCTCCTTTAATAAAAGTAAAACATTGTGTAACACAAGTGTGACTTGTAATATTCAAATTTTTATTTAAACAAAAAAAAACATTGGATGTGATCACCTTCCGGTGCTAGACTTGGGGCGAGCCATGCATTTCTTTAAAAAAAAAAAAAAATCTCATCCATTTTATGCGGGCCCTTTGAGGACTTTATAAAACCTGAAATTCAAATCAAGAAGCTCTTATCTATTATACCCATGGCCCAATGGCTGAGTATAACCTGCCACGTTTAAAAAAAAAAAAAAAAAAAAAAAAAAAAAAAAAAGTCAATTCTCATCAAACTTGCTTCAACTTTAATATGGCTCTCAGGGGACTTTAAACAGCTTCAATTCAACAGCTTCAATTCAAGAAGCTTCAATCTAATCTGTTGTACTCTTGGCCTGCCATGTAATTGTAAATAAAGAAGAAAAAAGCCACAAATGCTCATAAAATGTATCTATTCGTCTATGCATAATTTTTGCTTAATTTCCTTATTGATCTCGGAGGACTTTATAAAACATCAAACTTAATTCAAGAAGCTTTAATCGAATTTATTCCATGCATTAAAGTTTTCAGTCTGAGTTTATGTATTGCTATACATACAGAGAATCTAAAAAAGTTGCTCAAAAGTGAATCACAGTGCAAGACCTAAAGACTGAAGTCAACTAAACGCGCTATAAAAATATAAACAACAACAACAAAATAGTGTGGATATAACATCAATAGTGTTGAGTGGATTGTTATGAAATCAAACAATATCAGCATTGCTTGAGTGAGCTAGAAAAGGCAAATTAGCTCAATTATAATGAATTAAATGGGCCCTGATATGGGGAAACGGGTGGGCTCTTACTTGTCCTGTCTTAATTAGCAGGTTCATTAAGTGCAGCTCAAGATGAAGCCTGTGCTGATCTCCTGAAAGTGTCTCATTGAATCAAACTCAAGCAATGCGTAACCAATGGCCGACACCCCTCCGCCCCGAGCCCACTTCCTTTCTCTGCGTGTGTGTGTGCAGGGGGGGAGAGCTAGACGCGCGTCAATGATGGATTGTAAAAGGTTATGGCAATGTTTAAAAAAAAAAAAAAAAAAAAGCGATAGAAGAAGAGCAGGCACGGTCTGTAAAATTAGTAGCCGCGTGTCACAGAAAATGTACTCCAGGGATCCACTGGGCCTTTTGTGCAGGTGGACAATGAGGCCATACATGTGAATGGGGCATCCCTCGGCCCGTGACCGAGCCCCTCTTTGTCACGGGGGACAGTCCTTCCATTGCCCACTCAAGCCCCTGATGTCTTCCTCTGCTCTTCCAGGCACAAACTACAGCACAGTTTTACAGTAGACCCCCCCACAAAATATGCTTCTACTTCAAGGCAATCCAAAAAAAAAAAGACCCATGCCTCAGTCCTACTTACCTGGTTAAAGCAACTGCAGGCTGTTGATGGCCTTTCGTGGGGGGTTGGAGGGAGGTCACGTGGGTGAGGAAGTGGGTTAACGCTCACCATCAGGGTCCAGAATCCTGATGGGAGCGGGGCAACCAGCGGTCGTTGGTTACGCAGCAGATGTGTATGAAATGGACGTATTTTGGGGTTTGTTTCTAATTTAAATAAACTTATCTTCATTATCGCATCAATGCTAAAAAGTCACAGACATGACACACACGGGGTTGCAAAATTTTAGAAGTTAGAAACTTTCCATTAATGGGAATAAACTTGGAGTTTAAAACAACTGCACAGTGGCTCTTAATAGAGAACTTAAATGTAAAGTAGTACCTTGAGATACGAGTAACCCAAGATACGAGCCATCAAATGTTTTTATTTTTTTTGCTTTGACGCAAAAGCCAACATTTGAGGTACGAGTGCTGTGTGGTGGCAGTGAACTCAACTCATTTCACAACGAGCAGCAGTTTGACAGATGGTAAACCATTTCTCCAAAAAGAGGCTTCAAGCTGTTTATTTCCACTCCCTTGAAGTTTACTGTCGAACTAAACGCAAAGCAAAGAATTAGACATTTTGTATTCACAAATTAAAAAAGTTTCCTTATGAAATGGAGTAACACGCTGACAGACAATATAACAATACTCCAAGGCATATTCTTTCTCCTCTGTGAATAACAACTTGTACTGTATTACTGCGACTAACTGAGGCGTTTTGGCTGGCTCGATGTGCAGTATATCTGTATGTTTGTACAACCCCAATTCCAATGAAGTTGGGTCGTTGTGGTAAACATAAATAAAAACGGATTACATCCATCCATTTTCCGAGCCGCTTCTCCTCAGAAGGGGCGTGCTGGAGCCTATCCCAGCTGTCATCGGGCAGGAGGCGGGGTAGACCCTCAACTGGTTGCCAGCCAATCGCAGGGCACATACGAACAACCAACCATTCGCACTCACATTCACACCACATTTAGAGTCTTCAATTAACCTACCAATGATTTGCAAATCATGCGCAACCTATATTTAATTGAATCCACTACAAAGACAAGACAGTTAATGTTCAAACTGATAAACTTGATTGTTTTTAGCAAATAATCATTAACTTAGAATTTTATGGCTGCAACATGTTCCCAAAAAGCTGGGACAGGTGGCAAAAATGACAGAGAAAGTTGAGGAATGCTCATCAAACACCTGTTCGGGACATCCCACAGGTGAACAGGCTAATTGGGAACAGGTGGGTGCCATGATTGGGTAGAAAAGGAGCTTGGTTTTCGGCCTTGCCGCTTACCTGCACTGATTTCTCCAGATTCTCTGAACCTTTTGATGATATTATGGACCGTAGATGATGAAATCCCTAAATTCCTTGCAATTGTATGTTGAGGAACAGTGTCCTTAAACTGTTCAACTATTTTCTCACGCACTTGTTCACAAAGAGGTGAACCTCGCCGCGTCTTTGCTTGTGAATGACTGAGCAATTCAGGGAAGCTCCTTTTATACCCAATCATGGCACCCACCTGTTCCCAATTAGCCATAAAATTCAAAGTTAATAATTATTTGCTAAAAACAATAAATGTTATCATTTTGAACATTAAATATCTTAAATGTCTTTGTAGCGTATTCAATTAAATATAGGTTGAGCATGATTTGCAAATCATTGTATTCTGTTCTTATGTATGTTTAACACAACGTCCCAACTTCATTGGAATTGGGGTTGTTGTTTCACGGCTTTGGCCATGTCTGTGCTCTCCTGAGAGATATTTCAGTTGAATGAATGAGATCATGTGATTCTGATACCTTATCGCGGGTCCATTTTGAAGAGTAACCGATTCTGGCTCTTTATCCCATTTCTAAAGTGCCACTGAAAGTTCTCTTTAAATTTAGCTTGAATATTTCCGAAGATTCACGTCGGCTAAAGTTTGGCATCTAAAAATTCGGCCTTGGCGCCGGTGTTTGCTCTACTGAGAGATATTTGAGTTTAATGAGCGAGAAAACAATTCCCCCTTTTCAAATATGTCCACATCCTATGTTGTTTGCCGACGTCTCCTAATCCTCCGGTCTTTTCTTGTGAAACTTCTTAAGGGTCGTTTGAGGTGAATGTAACTCCGAGCTATCTTATTGTTCACTGACAGCACATTTAAGCCCACAGCTTTTTTTCATTGTCATTTGATTAATACAGCAAATCGAGCACCAAACCCCCACCCCTGCCCCACCCGCCGCCCCCCCCCTCGGCACGCGTCGTCGAGCGAACCAAGAAATCAAATCGCAACTCAAGATGTCGCAGGCGTCCACAGGGTGGGCTGTTTTTGGGGGGGTGGGTTATCAGAGGAAGACATCATTCAGACAACACTTCTCCCCCCACCCCCTCAAACTTTTAATCTTGTTTGTCTTTGTGCCCAACAACCATCCAAGGAATGTCATCCTGATCAGACCCACCCTCATCCCCTGCCTAACCACCCCACCCCCACCCATCGCCCCCTCCACCCCCCTTGCATCCTGCAGTTTAGATTTTAGCAGTAGTCCGTGTGTTAGTGGAGTGGGGGGCTGCAGTGTGGAATGCTGTTCCTCCATCCAGAGAGCAAGGTGGGGGGGATGGGTTGAAGGTCAGTCACATTTAGGTTGAACATTCGGAGGTGGAGGGGAGACAAAGAGGCATTAAGCAACACAAATGCAGGGTGTGTGTGCATGTGTGCGTGCGTGCGTGTGAAAAGTACAAAGCAAAAACTAAAAGTACTCACTCGCTGTACTTGCGTAGAAGTTGCAAAAAGTGCGCGTTTGTGTGTGCGCGTGTCCAAAGTACTTTAGTAAGTAGGAACTAGGCAAATGACGCTGCGAAAAGTAGAAGTACTGATTTAACAAAGTAAAAAGTGTGTGTGTCTAAAAAGCAAAATGACTCGCGCTCTGTACTTAAAGATGAAGCATAGAGGCCCAAAAAATGTCTTGTAAATTTGACACACCACAGAGAAGGGTGTTTTTAAAAAGACCGCCAAATTTGAATGAATCCCAAAAAATCACCATGTACGTTAAACAAGGCTCTGAAATCTCAGACAAATTAGGCCCACCCTCGAGCCCGCTGAAGGCGCTGCAGACCGCCCTTCGCCTGTCAATCAAATACACTCGCTCGTACGCTGTGTGCCGCTCGTGTCTGTAGTCGGCTACTGGCTGAATAACGTGTGTGTTATGGTTAATAAAAAGTGAACTTTCCTGTGTGTCTATGTGGGGCACCCACACACAACAAATCAGAGTGAGGAGCTGACGAATTTAGCAACCCCACCGCGGTCCAGCGACCTCCTTAGCTCGTTGGCTAGCGAATGTGATAAATGGTTAACTTACCCTTAATAAGTGTCTCTGTTGCGTGGAACTACCCATGGCCGCACGGCTGTGGGGTGTTATTGCCCTGAGCCGACGCCGGTCGACTTTCTTATCCTCACCCTCAAACTAAATATTAACATACACCGCCAAGTGAAAAAGCATATTTTTCTAACAAAAAGTAAAAAAATATTTTTTCTGTTTATCATATACTATGAACAGTGTAGGCGGCACGGTGGAAGACTGGTTAGAGCGTCTGCCTCACAGTTCTGAGGACCGGGGTTCAATCCCCGGCCCCGCCTGTGTGGAGTTTGGAGCATGTTCTCCCCGTGCCTGCGTGGGTTTTCTCCGGGCACTCCGGTTTCCTCCTACATCCCAAAAACATGCGTGGTAGGTTAATTGAAGACTCTAAACTTGTTGCAACTTGGCGCAAAAAAAACAAAACAAAAAAAAACTTTGCGCACAGAGCAGACACAAGTCAACATCAAACAATTCCTACTTGAGTGCAGTAATGAAGTTGACTGGTCTGCCCTTCGTTACTTCACACCATCCCCTGCCGCTTTGTAATGACACAATGAAGAATGCCTGCAATGAGTCCTCATCCTTGGCTGTTCTTTCTTCTCTAGAGCAAGTTGCACATGGAGGGATTCCGCAGCCTGAAGGAAGGCGAACCCGTGGAGTTTACCTTCAAGAAGTCCTCCAAGGGGCTGGAGTCGCAGCGGGTCACAGGCCCCGGCGGCGTCCACTGCGTGGGCAGCGAGCGCAGGCCCAAAGGGAAGAAGGTCCAGAAGAGACGCTCCAAAGGAGACCGGTAAGCAAACGTGCTGGGAAAAACTACATGCGCAACTCTTCAGACGCTAGGTGGAACCAAACTTTAGGCCGGCCGCACACGAGGCAATGTGACCGATCAAACAAGTTACAGTCGACGACACCCAGCCTCACACCTGGAGAGGCACTGGAACAGAAAAACCTGACCCTGGTGTTGTCATGGGAAACAGCGTTTTGAGGCTCCGCATTTAGTACAGCCTTGAGATACAAGTGTAATTTGTTCTGGGAACACTCATATCGCAAATCATGTTTCCCAATTGAAATGAATCGAAATACCCTTAATCCGTTCTAGCCTCCCTAAGAAAACAACACATACTTTGTAGGGGGAAAAAATGAAAGGAAGATAGCACTCTATAATATTGCACTTTATAAAAACATGCCGTAATGACATAATTAAATAGAATGTACAGAAATTAAACCAGCCAGTTTTTTGACATGCGTAGATCTATGTAAACATCAAATCATTTATCAAGATGGTCAGTTGTCTGTTTAGCACAGTAGTTGTACTTGTTTTTCCGCAACACCTTGATTAAAAACAAGTTCCAAGTAGTTAAAAACAATCTCTCCCTTGCAGACCAGCTCTGTTTGGAAGCCGCCATATTTACATGCGTAAATGACGTCCCCGCGCATTTATGTCAAGATTGAGACAGAACACAGCCCGGCACCGTTCCAATTAAACTGTTTACATGACTTTTAATTTCTTTGGGGAAAAGGAATATTCCACCCCTGTGAAACCGAGTGAAAATCCATTTGGATTCTACCTGTTTATTCCAGTTGAGGTGTTTCTATGGAGCATTTTTATTCAGTTTGCGCATCTAAACCCGATTCTAATTGGAATACAAGACTCCATGTAAACAAGCCTAGTGTCACCATACATATATACTGTATATATGGTTGTATCTCAAATGTTTGCTTACAAGTGAAAGCAAAAAAACAACTTGATAGAGCTTGTATCTCAAAACTCGTAATTGGGGTGAATCGTATGCCTAGGCACCACTGTATTATAATAATACAAAGAGAGGAAAGTGGTGAGAGAGAGTGGCGAGAGTGTAGACATTTGCGAGGCTGTTGGCAACGATGGCCCCATTCGACTCCACTCGTGCATTTCGGCGACAGAGACTTTCACGCTTCGCTTTTTAGCTCCATGGTACATATGAAAGTATGACTGTAGTTAAGTATTACAGTCAAACACAATGTATACACGAGGTGTGTCATAAAAGTTCCAGGACTGGGGTCACAAGTGATGCATTTTAAATCCAAATGACAAGATTTCCATTTGGAAGTAATCACCCCGGAGTTTAACGGACCTTCCCAGGCTTCTCTGCCACGCCTTCATGCACTCCTGGAAGGATTCTTCTTCAATCCTCCGCTTCTCTGTTGTCACGGCCATCTTGATGTCGTCCACGTCTTCCAATTGGTTGCCCTTGATGACGTTCTTGAGCTTGGGGGAAAGGGAAACTAATCAAAGGTGCGTCGTAAGGTTGCTCCAGCATGGCGATGTTCTTCTCGGCCATTAACTGTCAGATGCTCAGGGCATTGTGAGCAGGCGTGTTGTCTGCCACAACTCCCGCCTCTTCACATGCACTTAATGACGCAAACGCCCTAGGATCTTTTTGTCGTAGTTTGGATTTGAAATATCATTTGTGACACCAGTCCTGGAACCTTTCTGACATACCACAGAAACAGATCTATACTTAGTACAGAGAGTCATTCAGCAATATAAAGTATCCCAGTGTTTAGTGTCTTACTCTTTCAAAATGACTACCGTAGGCGCACCTTATTAAAAGGCACAGTCTCAGTTGCGGGGTCTATTTCTGTATTTAACACATACATAAGGTGCACCGTATTATTGGGCGCAGGCATGGTAAAGCATACGGTAGCATGCATGTACGCTAAAACAATGTTTTTAAAAAGGCAGCGGGAGCAAAACTGAGTTCGGTTGTACTTTATTGAAGTATTTAACAATGTACTCACATTATTTTTTGATCAATCCTCATCCACAAATCCATCAAAGTCCTCATCTTCTGTATCCGAAATGAACAGCTGGGCAAGTTCTCCATCAAACACGCCAGGTTCCCTCTCGTCATTGTCGGAGTCAGTCTCGTTGCCGTGCGGCTCCTCAGAAACGATGCCGGCTTTTACGAAAGCTCGAACAATAGTGCAAGCAGACACGTTAGCCCAAGCATCCATTCACATATGGTGGCGTAACTCGCCCGGCGCTGCCTCCTAGTCTTAGTAAATCTGTGTTCGCCATCTGTCATCCATCGCTCCCACGCCGCTCGCAACTTCACTTTGAACGCCCCATTTACACCGATGTCCAGCGGTTGGAGTTCCTTCGTCAAGCCTCCCGGAATGATGGCAAGCTCCGAGTTATTGCACTCACTCGAATGATGACTGGAGAGACGCTTCTCCCGGCTGTTCTTTGCTCATTAATCCATTGCTCGAGTTGGTCTTCCGACTCGGGCCACCTCGCCTTGTTTCGGCGGAAACCCAGCTTCGTCTTCTTGACTTGGCAAAGCTCGTTTTCCTGCTTCCTCCACTTGCGACTTGAATTCTCTCGCGGCTGCTCGATTCCCATGTTCCTCCGTGTAACTGACAGTTTGCAGTTTAAATTGTGCTTCGTAAGCGTGTCTCTTCGTAGGTGCCATTTTCAGGGTTCCTTAGTCAAACCGATGTTGTTTTGCACAATGCACATACTATATACCTACTGGGGGGGGGGGGCCTTTAGCATCCTCTTTAACGCGCACCCTTCCCCCTTTACATCCGCATGCTGTCCTCAGTCACGTCCGCCTTTCCTCTATATAAGGAGCGTGTCGGCAGGAAATGCTCCCAGTCAGTCAAGCGGAGCGCTCATCGAAGTCAAACAACATTTACAGATTTTGGAACTCGGTGCACACATAAGGTGCGCCGCATAATAAGGCGCCCCGTCCATTTTGGAGAAAATTTAAGACTTTTAAGTGCGCCTTATGGTCGAGAAAATACGGTACTTTAAAACAAAGCTGTCATCAATCCAAACCGTTTGGATTTCAGCTTCCCCCGTTCCTTTGCCTTTCTCACAACCCCCCTCTCCCACTCCCCCACCTTGGCGAGGGTCACATCGGCAGCGGCTTGACGTGTGACCTGGATCAATAACTGTTTAAATCTTTTGAATCCCCCCCACCTCAGTGGACTCACACCCACGGTTCCTCAACCCCCGATAGATTTGACAAGGAACTGCGAATCTGTAGGTTGTTTATAAAAGGTGTTCAGGAAGTTAGCCTCGCTTATATTTTATGAAATGATTTTAATATAACATACAGGAGGTTAGTATTTTATATTGAAACGTCTCATGTTTGATCACCTTTCTCCAAGTATTTCTGGGCCTAACCATAGATGTCAATGGATCGGCAACGAACTGTCACCTCAGCTCATCCTCCTTTCTGAGCAAATTAGACCGCGATCGCACTTATGTTTCGTTAAAATTCTTTTGTGAGGTTTGACCTGTATAGAAGCTCATTAAGATTTGTTAGCAACCGCGCTCTAATATTATACTTTCCTACAGTCTTTAGGATTGGTTCACTGATCAACTGGGTGTTTGGAAAGTCACTGTGCCCTTCTTGTTTCAGTATTTATAAATATTAGTATACGGTAATTTTCCGTAGTGACCGATCGTAATGACTGGATACCCTACATAAAGCCTCACTTGAGGGTATGTGGCTCATGTTTTGTATTTTACTTTTTGGAAGGTGTGTGTGTGTGTGTGTGTTTGTGCGTGTGGAGAGCGGGCGGGGGCCTCCCTCTTCTTTGAATATCATTAAGGGGCCTGGGGTTTGAGGTGTATCACATTCACCCTGCTGTCATTTGCGATTAGAACCATCGAGTAGTCGGTGTGAGAGTGGAGATCATTACAGCTTCAAAGAGCCCTGGAAGGCCCTCCGCGGTTCAATAACTGCCCCCCGCAACCCCCCTCCTGGGTCGCATTAATCCATTGATAAGATATCGTTCACCCTCCGGCCCTATTTTGTTATGCAGTGGTTTAATTTTAATTTTGTTGCCTGACCAGGACAAGTAAAACTTAGATATGTTTGGGGTCTTGGGTCAAGGCTCTGATTTGTTTTTTTGTTTTTATAAAAAAAAAAAAATATATATATATATTTTTTATAAAGTCCAGATTTACATGGGCGAGTAAAGAAAGCACTGTCCATTTAATTGATAACAGATGCAAGAGGCAAGGCAAGCGGGTGAAAGGTCAGTGTTGCCTTGGCAACAGTGTATGAGTAAATGCAAGCGCGCTGTGGTGGTGAGTAGGGGTCAGGGTTCAGAGGTCATTACTGCCGCCCTCCTGGACAAAGGACCACTTCCCCTCGACGCTACTGACGACGGATGCTAATTTAAGGGCGGGGCCGTGACGTGGCGTCCCCAACGGGCGTCACCACAAAGCAAAAGCAGCTCATCTGTTATGACTTCAATGGTGGCAAAGAGGGTGACTCGCCTCTCTCTGGTACCAAGTGACCACCCCACGCCCACCACCCATCTGTCTTACAGCCGTACGTGCATGGTCTTTCTAGACCCCCGTGCCCTCTCTGCTTTAACGCTGCTGTCAGTCAGTCGCAGGGCACATGACACGGACAACCGTTCGCACTCACATTCACACCGTCACTGAGTGGGAACTAAAGCCACGCTGCTCGCACCAAAGTCAGGTGAGTGTACCACTACACCATCAGTGACTCATTAATTAAATATATAAATATAAATATTCAAATATTTGTTAAAATGACTCCAAAGGACTTGAAACTCATTGTAGGACTTGTGACTTGACTTGAGGGCAAAGACTTGAGACCTACTTGTGACTTGCAAAGCAATGACTTGGGCCCACCTTTGGCGAGGAGTAATACTTGCTGACTGAATAATGCTGACGTTTGAATTCAAACGTTTTGCACATAAGTTGATTTAAAGCGCTAAAAATGGCTGTCCTTAAAGATTAATTTTAAATGTATTGAACTTCAAAGTTAAATATTATTTTTTCCTTCGATACATGTTCAATAGGAGTAGGAAGTAAAAAAAAAAAAACATATATACTGGGTATTGGGATATTGGGTCCTACCCTTAACCCTAAGTAAAGATTTGACTTTAAAATGAAATAAGAAGCTATTCATATACACTCTTGGTGTTCAAAAATACAACTGTACTGCACTTAGGCAGTGATTCTTTCGCATGCCACTAGTTCATGGGCTCATGCGCGCATACTATGTACATGCTATCTCCAATAATAAAGGACCTATATTGTCCAGATTCTTTTTTTTTTTTTTTAATTGTATTTATTTTTGCTCAAGAAAATTTAAGTGCAAGTCATTTCGAATAATATCACTACTTTTTAGAGCAAGAGGTACATAATTGCCTTGGGAACGCTCCTTCTACAGCGCCAAAATCAATTTGCCGCCATGTCTTTGTGTGATGTCTCGATAAAACTTGAGACCAGTTGGAACAGTCTCGAATGTTTAACGTAAAAAAAAAGCTTAACATTGCTTAATGTCGGAAAACTGATTACAATTACTCATGCCCACTTCAACCTCTGAAAATATCAGAACAATGACCCCGTTATTTTTTCATTTAGATTTACGTTAAGTGTTTCAGACTGTCCTGACCAATTTGCTGCATAGCCAGTAAATGTGGGCAGGCCAAAATATGGCTGCAAATCCAAGTCGGACAATAAGTGTTGCCTTAGAAAAGGTTGCTACTAACATCATTTATGACGTGTGTGTAGAAGTTGATGCCATCTGTGACCTGAAATGCCCCACGAGATGTACAATTGACATGAAATGTTACCCTCTTGTGGCATTTAGCGGCATTACACACAAATGCCGCTAAAAATAGATATTTATTTAATCCAACCCAGAAGTCATGTTAGAATAAATTTTGTAAATATTACAAGGGTCGTTTTTTAAGAATAGTCATGTTTTTCTGAGTCATTTTTTCCCCTGTAAAATGGTATGAGGAAATGTTGTAATACATTAATACTTAACAAAGAAGTCATTTTTGACAACAACAAAAAAAGAAAAACACAAAATTACAAGAAAATAATATTACATTATATTAAATGTAAATTTATTGTACTTAAGTGTGGCACGGTGGACGACCGGTTAGAGCGTCTGCCTCACAGTTCTGAGGACCGGGGTTCAATCCTCAGCCCCGCCTGTGTGGAGTTTGCATGTTCTCCCTGTGCCAGCGTGGGTTTTCTCCGGGTACTCCGGTTTCCCCACATCCCAAAAACATGCGTGGTAGGTTAATTGACAACTTTAAATTGCCCGTAGGTGTGAATGGTTGTTTGTTTGTATGTGCCCTGCGATTGGCTGGCAAACAGTTCAGGGTGTACCCCGCCTCCTGCCCGATGATAGCCGGGATTGTCTCCAACACACCCGCGACCCTAGTGAGGATAAGCGGCATGGGAAATGGATGGATGGATTGCACTTAAGTTAAATACAACTGAAATGTACTTAAGAAATGTAATTTTCTGGATTAAAAACTTTAAAGTGGCACTAAGAGTAATGTTAAAAAGCCGACTACATTTTAATGAGTGAAAAAAAATCGCTAATTATTAAAATCAGGTTTAAAAACTTGAATAAGGGCCACCTGTCAGCTCTCAAATGCTGTGGATGTGTCGAATGGATGCGGCAAAAGGAAGCAAACATGCTGAGGGGGTGATAGCTTAT
Organism: Phyllopteryx taeniolatus; assembly: GCF_024500385.1. NCBI lineage: Eukaryota > Metazoa > Chordata > Actinopteri > Syngnathiformes > Syngnathidae > Phyllopteryx > Phyllopteryx taeniolatus. The sequence continues at coordinate 12,808,899 of NC_084507.1, read as the reverse complement.
ACAATGTAAAATCACATGAGGAGCCTCAACTTTAAAATTGAATGGTTATTGTGGACTATAATCATAAAAATAAGCACACAAGTCAACTCACTCTCGTTGTTGGTGACATAATGTCACAGCACCTGACGACAGCGGAACAGGATGAGGAAGCCCAGGTAGTTCGACAGTTGGCACTGCCCCATTCACTCGTATCAAGTTACCCACGAAGCAATGTTGTCTCTGAAAGTTTACAAAACTATCCGTCATAAATGCGCACTGCAGAGTCGGCTGGTGGTAGTGTTGATGTTCAACTCGCCATCCGCGTGTCTCTTCAAAACTCAATCCATCGCTTTTTTTTTTTTTGTTCACTAGCATCAAGTTACCCACAAACCCATGTTGTCTCTGGTGAAAGTTTACAAAACTATGCATTGTAAAATGCGCACTGCAGAGTTGGCTGGTGGTAGTGTTGATGTTTAGCTTGCCGTCGGCGACATGGGGCTTTGAAAAGTCAAACGATCGCCTTATTTTGTCATTTTTTTGGGGAGCTTAAAAAACGTCACTGAGCTGTTCTGTAAATTGAGGCATCCAGCGAAGACGCATTTTTGGGGTGTAGCCATCGTTAGCTTGCTAAATGCATGCTGGAGTGGTAAATGCAGACATGCAAACACCAAAGGCAGGCTTATCTAGTGCGATTACCCATGTCCAGGAAGCCCAATGGAAGACGTCGTGTGAGGTAATGTGACTTTCTTGTGGTTTGATTGGTGAACTAGACTTAAACGTCACTAGCGCTTAAATTGGAAGTAGCAAGCGACATTTAGATCAATGTAACGGAGCTAAAGTACAGCAGAAGCGGTGGATGTTGTTTTCTGGTCTCGTCAACTCCCGTGACTTCGCGCGCACAGGCGGAACCTCAGGCCGCGTATTAGTCCGCCGCAGAGTAATAGTCACAATTCCATCTGTGTGTGGATGGTGGATGCGTGGAATGGCTCTAGCTGCCAGCGTTCAAGGAGTACGAAACAGCCTAGGACGTCAGTGACTGCGACTGCGTTACGTAAATGGCCTATTTTGAATTCAAAACGGCGACTGATTTGCATGTATGTAAATGGGCTTGTTATGGAAGCTAAGCACAGCTAACAATCAACTGAGCAGCCAAACGAAATGACGTCACTTTGTCCACTCGCGCAAGAAAGTATACGCCCTAGCCCCATGATGTCACGAGGCTGTGTTTTAGCCCCGCCCACAAAATCAGGAAAATTCAAACAGTGAAAAAGATGCTTGAGCTATATCTCAACTATTCAGCACTATTTTACATATGCGTTCAGCTCTTCAAACATAATTAATGTATTTAGAAACAAAACATGGATATCTGCTTAGAGCTCTGTAACATAATGTGGATTTTGAATATTAACTCTTAAATAATAAAGTAATACTACCTAATTACTACTACTTAATGATTCAATTTACATGTATGCACATAATAAATGTTTGAAAGCAAACTGTTCTTAAAGATTAAATGAAAATATATTGCACATGAAAGTTAAACACAATTGAACTGCACTTGTACTCTCACGGATGAAACATTACGGACAGTTTGAACATTTAATGAAGTGATTCTTCGTGTAGCACTAGAAGGAATAGAAGTTCTAGCGAAGTGAACAGTCGTCGAGCCAAAAATGTGCATTTGAACTGACCCAGAGTGCTGATGTCCTTGCAGGTGCTACAACTGCGGTGGTCTTGACCACCATGCCAAAGAGTGCAAGTTGCCGCCTCAGCCCAAAAAGTGCCACTTCTGCCAGAGCATCGATCACATGGTGGCCAACTGTCCAATCAAAGCACAGCAGCCCTCGCCGGGTCCTCAGGGAAAGCCGTCCTCCTTGAAGGGCAACGAGGAGGAGCAAGGGGGACGCGCCTCGACCGCGCCGCCCCCTCTTCAGGAGCCCTCCGATTAGAGAGGCCGGGTGGAGGTGGGTTTTTTTGGGGGGGTTGGTTGGTTGGGCAGCACAGAGGCCAATCAAACTGTTTTGACAGAGGGATCGCCGCGCACCTAAAGCTTCTTTTGGAACTACCTCAGGTTGAAACGAATATTCTCAAGAAGAATGTTGCTGATGTATTTCTTCGATATTTTTGAATTTGTTGTTATTGCTTACACTCAGGAATACTGCTGTATGATTGCACTCTTTTCAATAGTGAGAATCACTGATGTTCTTTATAGGCCTTTACGTTACACTTACTTCCAGGTGGCAAAAAACAGACAACCCAACCACAACCGCAGGTTCCACTTGAATTTTTTTATTTTTATTTAATTTTTTTAACTTTTGAGTACTCACCAATATGATTACCGATACCACTAGTACTTTTGATATATATAATATCAATGAACACAGTGAGAGAGAATTGCAAAGACCTTTCTTTCTTTCTTACGCACATGATGATTTGCCGATGTGTCAACCGTCGCACTGTAGCCCCAACTACTGCAGAGGAGGGCTTACTCAATGTGAGACTTCTATATATATATTTTTTTTTTTGGCTGATATCGACAGCCTTCACCCGATACCTTGAAATAAGGCCGGTGTCGCCCTGACACAGATACCTGGTATTGGTACTCACCCATCTGTAGGAAAAAAAAAAAAAAAAAAAAAGTAAACTTTTTGGGGTATATTTGGTGGTATAACCCATGACAAGTTTTTTTTGATTGTTTTCCGTTCAAGTCAGCGGTAGTCCATCACTTTCTGCCACTCGGAAGTACCCTGGCGCATAAGGTTTATTATGAAAAGGTCTGTAGGAGTTAATCAAACTGATTTCCCTTGAAAGTTTTTCTTTGCCTCTTCTGAAGCCACGCTACCTCATTCTTCGTTTTTTAAAATTGTATTTGGTAGGTCCGTTGGTGTGGTCACATGGCACACTTTCTCAGCCATGCCTGCCAGATAAGAAGTGTGTCCTTATGTTAGAGGTCACGATTGCAGTCGGCCATAGGAATGTAGGAATGTCAGAGCCGAAGCGTTTTGGCTTTTGTTTGAACATTTACATCATGGTTGTGTGAAGCAGCATATGCTACATTATCTGTACTAATCCCCCACCCTTTCCCACACACACAAACAATCGTCGATGTTCATATCTCACTTTAGATAGAATTCTAACAAATCCTGCATCCATCACCTCCGATAGAAGTTGTTGAAGTTATATTTTATTTACATTATCAGTACTACAATCCACACACGGGATCATTAATCAACAGCGCACATGCTTCACTTTCGATAGAGTTTCAACAAATTATGCATTCACCACCTCCGATTGCAGTTACTGATGGCATATGCTACATAATCAGTACTACTAAGCATATGCTACTGTATTAGTACTACTGACCACTCAAATTCATTAATCCACAATATCCATATGTCACTTTGGACATAATTCCAACAATTACTGTGTTTACCACCCCCGATTGCAATTATTGATGGCATTTGCGACATTATCAGTACCGGTACTACTAAGCATATGCTACTTTTTCTGTACTACTAACCACACACAGGAACATTAATCAGCAAAGCACATACCTCACTTTGGATAGAATTCCAACAAATGCTGCATTCCCCACTTCTGATTGCAGTTACAGAGGACATATGCTACATTATCAGGACTTCTAACCATATGCTACTTTTTCCAGTACTACTAATTCCACAATGTCCATACCTCACTTTGGATAGTATTCCGATAAATGCTGCATTCACCCCCTCTGATTGCAGTTAACAATGGCATATGCGACATTATCAGTCCGACTAAGCATATGCTGCTTTTTCTGTATTACTAACCACACAAGATAATTCATCAATGTACATACCTCAGTTTGGATAGAATTCCAACACATTCTGCATCCAATCACCGAGATACCGAGGGCAGCAACTACCTCATCAGTACAATTAAGCATATACCGTATTTTCACGACCACAAGGCGCACCATATTAAAAGGCGCAGTCTCAGTTATGGGGTCTATTTCTGTATTAAACACATACATTAGGCGCACTTGTATTATTGGGCGCACGCATGGCAAAACATGGTAGTTTAACACATACGGTAGCATGCATGCACGGTAAAACAATGTTTTTAAAAAAGGCAGCGGGAGCAAAACTGAATTCGGTTGTACTTTATTGAAGTATTTAACAATGTACTGGCATTATTTTTTGATCAATCCTCATCCACAAATCCATCAAAGTCCTCATCTTCTGTACCCGAAATGAACAGCTGGGCAAGTTCTCCCATCAAACACACCAGGTTCCCTCTCGTCATTGTCGGAGTCTGTCTCGTTGCCGTGCGGCTCCTCAGAAATGATGCCGGCTTTTACGAAAGCTCGAACAACAGTACAAGCAGACACGTTAGCCCAAGCATCCACAATCCATTCACATATGGTGGCGTAACTCGCCCGGCGCTGCCTTCTAGTCCTAGTAAAGCTCTGTTCGCCATCTGTCATCCATCGCTCCCACGCCGCTCGCAACTTCACTTTGAACGCCCCGTTTACACCGATGTCCAGCGGTTGGAGTTGCTTCGTCAAGCCTCCCGGAATGATGGCAAGCTCCGAGTTATTGCACTCACTCGAATGATGACTGGAGAGACGCTTCTCCCGGCTGTTCTTTGCTCATTAATCCATTGCTCGAGTTGGTCTTCCGACTCGGGCCACCTCGCCTTGTTTCGGCGGAAACTCAGCTTCGTCTTCTTGACTTGGCGAGCTCGTTTTCCTGCGTCCTCCACTTGCGACCCATGGATTCGTTGATCTTGAATTCTCTCGCGGCTGCTCGATTCCCATGTTCCTCTGTGTAACTGACAGTTTGCAGTTTAAATTGTGCTTCGTAAGCGTGTCTCTTCGCAGGTGCCATTTTCGGGGGTCCTTAGCCAAACCATTGTTTTTCACAATGCACACCCCGACACTATATACTTCCTGGGGGCGTGCCTTTAGCATCCTCTTCCACGCGCACCCTTCCCCCTTTACGTCCGCATGCTGTCCTCAGTCACGTCCACCTTCCTCTATATAAGCAGCGTGTCAGCAGGAAATGCTCCCAGTCAGTCAAGCGGAGCGCTCATCGAGGTCACACAACAACATTTACAGATTTTGGAACTCGGTGCACACATATAAGGCGCCCCGTCCATTTGGGAGGAAGTTTTAAGACTTTTAAGTGCGCCTTATGGTCGTGAAAATATGGTACTATGTGATCAGTACTACCAACAATGCCGCTATTGCAGTTGTCAGTCAGAGCAGAAGCTGTTCAGCTTTTGCTTTAAAGTCATTTCATTTGTTATGTTGGTGTGAAGAGACATGCTACATTATCAGTACTACTAACCACACATGAGAGCATTTAAGGCCATACCTCGCTTTGGACAGAATTCCAACAAACGCTATACCCATCACCTCCGATTGTAGTTACCGAGGGCTTCGGCTAGCTCTCCTCTTGTTCTCTTGATACTTGAAAACGAGGCGCACATTGTGACGTTAACAGTGGGATGGCTGGTGTTTTCTATTTTAGTTTTTTTCTTTTTTAAGATCCAGAGTGATCATTATTTAAGACACCACCCTCCCAAGTGTAGGGTCACCGGTCCTGGAAACAGCCAAGCCTGGGTGGAGGAGCCTGTATGTAGAACTAGGTACCTAAATCGGCGCTATACTCCAGTTTTACAGGAGATGCCGACGCCCCCAATTAATATATAATATGTAAAATCCTTTTTTTTTTTTTTTTCTTTTTTTTTAATAAAAGAGAAAAATAATCACGCTACGTATTTATTTTCATCCAGAATTCTCTACAATGCGTTTAAATACCCAGGTAACTTCATCCGTGTCCTTTAATTAGAGTTCAACACAGTAGTAATTACGGATTGGGCATAATCGAGTGTGTGGAAATGATTAATTGCGCCAAATTAGAGTGCAATGGGATATTAACTGTGGCCTATATCCATGTCATGGTGCAGCATTGTTCCGCTTAATAGACCAGTCTCCCATAATCGTTAATGAAAATTAAAATTATTAAATAGATTTATTACAGTCATCGATTCCAATTTCCCATTCCTTGTATGATCACACTATTGAGCATCAGCAATATACAGTACGTAATGTACGGGTACATAGTATTTTTGATTAATTTGCTCTGCTTTTTTATTTTTTTAATCATTGTTATGCTTATATCTATGCCAAAACCAATGCAATGTACACTAATGAAGTGTAAGATGCATTTTTTTTATATATATATTCATTTTAGTCTCTTCGGAATTTCCTGTCCTTTTATATAATTTAATTTTTTTTTTGTTGCACGTGCTTGTTGGCTCACCTCAGGAAAAAAAACATCCGTCTTGAAAACTCAGGGAATAATTGGGACGGATCGGAAAGGAGTCGACGAGCACAAGATGAATGCTGTACAAGTGCCCCCACCCTTTTATAACCACTTAATGTACCGCTATTTGTTGTGTTTTCCTCTAATGGTCATAGATGGGGATGTATTAGAATACTGTAAACAAAGGAACGGTGAATAAGGGGCGTAACTTTATTAGGGACATCATCATCATCTCAGAATGCGGCTTGTTCCAGACTATCAGTGCTTATGACAAATAGAACACACACACGTTTTAGTGTTCATATTGGCTCCATACGATGTGAAGGCAGATGCAGATGCGGAAGAAAGAAGTTACGTGACTCTGACACCCACTTGATTTTCGAAGTTGTATTGTTGTGATGTCTGCTATTGCAAAAAGTCCCCAAGTGATATGTTGTTGTGATTGTATGAGTCATGCTAAAGGTGTAGGGGAACCTAAATGCAAATATGACCAAGTAACTAATAAAAAAAAAAAAACACCTTTAACCTGCAAACGCTAATAATAAAGCATAATACACAAGGTTCCCCACCCTTGGTTAAGCTGCAAAATGCTCAGGGTAACTCTTACTTGTTTGTGACCATCAGCAATTTTATTATTTTGTTTGTTTGTGTTGTATCTTATCAAGTGAATGGCTAGAGCTACGTCCCAAAGAACAAACGAACAAAAAATAATGTGCATTTATTACTGATGAATGTAATCAATGTTTACTGCCATGGACACAATGATTTTCAGGCTAATTTTTGTCCAAGATGAGCAGTGTGTAGTGTTTACTGCCATGAGGTTTCTACAGTATATGTAAAGAGCCTGCTCCATTTCATAATAAATATGTCGATACTCATGTGTGGTGGTCCGAGTTTTCTGCAGCAGTATTCACTTAGGTACACCTGCACACACTGAGAATTCGACTGATGTATCAAAAATGCTGAATTTACAATAATCTTTTGAATGGACTACTAGTTCCTTTTTTAGAGTCAGGGAGGTTTGTATGATACTGCATGCATCATTGATGGGTATTCTGAAGCATTATTTTAGTAGATTGTGTAGATATGCCTGATTTTATAGTATAGTGAGTACATTTGCTTGAAATCAAACCATTTCAAATCAAATTTTGTTTTTAATACAGTATTTTTTAATAGTAATATTTCATTTTGTTTTTTAAATTGAGTTCACTAAATCATATTGAAAGGTGTTATTTTGCATACCTGTATTTTATTTTCAGTAAATATTTTTTTGCATCTTCCAATCAAAACCCCAAGTAAAACGTCTGTTTTATTTGTATTTACAAAAAGGAAACCTACAATTTTTTTTAAATTACATTTTTCATTTTTAAAAATATATTTTGGTGTAACTTGAAATCAAACAAAAACATTTTAAAATATTACATATAAATCAATTTACACAATTACTTTTTATTTTGTATCGTATTTACATAGTTTTTATTACATATATATGTGTGCATCCCACGTAAAGCTAATTTTATTTAATTACTATTTTATGTAAAAAGTAAAATGTGTATATTTTTTAAATTACATTTTCCATTTTTAAAAATATTTACATTTGGTACTTTGAAATCAAACAAAAAAGCATCTCTAATACTATTAGTAACAACTTGAAAAAATATATTTTGACTCAAACATCGAAAGAAAGTCTCTCTCTCTCTCTCTCTCTCTCTCTATATATATATACATATATTCATTCATCTTCCATACCGCTTACCCTTACTAGGGTCGCGGGCCTGCTGGAGCCTATCCCAGCTGACTCCGGGCGTACACCCTGAACTGGTCGCCAGCCAATCGCAGGGCACATAAGAACAAAACAAAAAAAACATTTGCACTCACATTCATACCTACAGACAATTTCTAGCCATCAATTAACCTAACATGCAAACTCCACACAGGCGAGGCCGGATTTGAACCCACAACCCCAGAGCTGCGAGGCAGACGTGCTAACCAGTAGTAGTGCTGCCATCCATCCATCCATTTTCTCCTGCTTATCCGAGCTCAGGTCGCAGGGGCCGCTTTAGCAGGGACGGCCAGACATCCTTCTCGCCAGCTCTTCCGGGTGGATCCCGAGGCATTCCGAGGCCAGCTGGGAGACATAGTCTCTCCAGCGTGTCCTGGGTCGTCCCCGGGGTCTCCTCCCGGTGGGATGTGCCTGAAACACCTCACCAGGGAGGGTCCGGGAGGCATCCTAATTAGATGCCCCAGCCACCTCATCTGGCTCCTCTCAATATGGAGGAGCAGCGGCTCTACTCTCAGTTCCTCCCGGATGACCGAGCTTCTCACCTATCTCTAAGAGAGATAGGCGGAGGAAACTCATTTCGGCCACTTGTATCCGGGATCTTGTTCTTTCGGTCACGACCCACAGCTCGTGACCATAGGTGAGGGTAGGTGCCCGCCCAGGCCCCATGGGTGCAGGCCTGGCCACCGGGGGCTCGCCTTTGAGCCCCACCTCCAGACCTGGCTCCAGAGAGGGGCCCTGGTGAACTGCGTCCGGGCAAGGGAAACCTAAATCCATATATATTGTTTATCATAGGGGTCTTTTAGCCGTGCTTTGTCTGGTCCCTCACCTAGGACCTGTTTGCCATAGGTGACCCTACCAGGGGCATGAAGCCCCAGACAACTTAGCTCCTAGGATCATTGAGACGCACAAACCCCTCCACCACGATAAGGTGATGGCTCCAGGAGAGGCGTATATATATATATATATATATATATATATATATATATATATATATATATATACTGCGATTGGCTGGCGACCAGTTCAGCGTGTACAATGCCTCTCGCCCAAAGATAGCTGGGATAGGCTCCAGCACGCCTGCGACCCTAGTGAGGATAAGCATTACAGAAAATGGATGGATGGATATATATACATACATACATACATACATACTTACTTTACATACAGCCATGTTGGGAAGGTGGACGTGCGTGTGTCTGCAAGAAATTTCTATGTGGAAACATGGACGCTGGCGCAAACATGTTCTGGCAGAGTGGTCATTTTGTGGTTGACTGAACCGAATTATTCAAATGTTTTTTTTCTTTTTCCCCAGCTGTAGTTATGACACCACGACAATCTTGTCTACAAGGCATTTTGCATTAATTGTTAGCATTTTGCTAAATTGACTATACTAAGCCGGCATGGTGACTGACTGGTTAGCACCTCTGCTTCACAGTTCTGAGGACCGGGGTTCAAATGCCGGCCCCGCCTGTGTGAAGTTTGCATGTTCTCCCCGTGCCTGCGTGGGTTTTCTCCGGGAACTCCGGTTTCCTCCCACATCCCAAAAACATGCACGGTAGGTTAATTGAAGACTGTAAATTGCCCGAAGGTGTGAATGTGAGTGCGAATGGTTGTTTGTTTATATGTGCCCTGTGATTGGTTGGCGACCAGAAGATGAATGAAAATTAATGAATATATATATATATATTACAGTTTACATATATATTGTATTTATTACGGTATACGTACAGTACTGAATTCTTGGACTTATTATGACATGTGTCCACTCGGGGGCGCGGTGGTCTGTTGCCCTACTGATTTATATAATTCCAACATGGCCGCGTCCTGTTAGTGAGGTTAGCCAAACGAGCCTTCACAATCTCCCGAACATTGTGTCTGTCTTCTCGTCACAATGTGGCCACAACTTGGCACCGTTTGTTCTACAAACATGTTAGTTTGCAGAAGAAGCTTGTTGGCTGCCGCTCTTTTCAAACGTCGCCGAGGAGCAGGCCCAGGCTAATCACGTTCGTCACCTGAGCCGTTGCAAAGCTCTGGTGTATGCAAACCACGGAGATCCTTCTCATGTCATTCAGTAAGGCTCTGACAACTGCTTCATTGTCTATTTATCGCTGGTTTCTGGAGGAATTTGTAATAATTCCCGTGTTGCCCGTACATGAGAGGGTACAGCGTAATATCATCATATTCCTAAAAAGTATGTTTCTTGTAAACCAGTGAAACCTGTTGCATAAAATAAAACATTCCAAAATGAAATGTTCATAACCCAACAATTGTAAAAGATTAAATGCAAATGTATTGTAACAGTAGGCTCCTTAAAAGTTGAATACTGAACTGTAACTGTACTTGAATTTGTATCTCCCTTCCTTTTCTTGGCATTAGTTTATATTTTTTTTCTTTCTGATGTGTTTTATTATTTTATCCGTATTTAGTGATTCTTTCATGATCACTAGAGGAGCCACGCTTTGACAATCACTGCACTATGGGATTTAAGTCGTTACGAGAATACAGTAAGTAGTGTATTTTTTAGATAAAGGTAATAATTTTACCAGAATAAAGTTGAATATGGGTCATATTTGATTCGTCCAACCCTACACTGTGTGCAGAATTATTAGGCATTATTTTGTATTAATCACCAACCAACAGTGCTTTAGGTTAACCCATAATGTTAATAAACCTCAAACAAGAATGTTTAAAGGTCAATTTAGACCTTCCTAGAGTGACTCTCTAGCGTGGACGTAGAATGAAAGTATCAATTTCATTTAAAAAAACAAAGCACCTTGCTTGTGTCGTACGAGTGATGATCGTTTAAATTTACCTCGGCAGACCACCCAATTTTGTGTGGATGTAGAGAAGCTGAGATTGAGGAGGTAATTTGTGCTACGCTAAATTTATACACGCCAAAATAGTAAGCGCATTAACCCTGTTATTCTGATACAACAAAGTTGAAGGAGGAGGAAGAGGATTTTACAGCTGGGACAAAGGTCAACTGTATTGAAAATACTTTTTGTTTTTTTCCAGGGACGTACGCCATCCTGCCCGACCTCCCGGCCGTTGGTGGCAATGAGGGGGTGGCCCAGGTGGTAGTTTTGCTGTTTGGCGCAACCCTGTTACAGATACTCAGGCATCTGAAAAACATATTTCAAAAATATTGCCGACTTAATCGTTTACAATTAAATACAAAAACTTAAATTTGATTTGAAGACTAGCTAAAAAAAATTATTTTTGTATTTACAGTAACAAGGTTGCAAATTAGAGTGGAGGAAACTCCATCCATCCATCCATCCATCCATTTTCTGTACCGCATTATCCTCACAAGGGTTACGGGCGTGCTGGAGGCTATCCCAGCTATCTTCGGGCGAGAGGTGGGGTACACCCTGAACTGGTTCCCAGCCAACCGTAGGGCACATATAAACAAACAAACCATTCACTCTCACATTCACACCTAAGGGCAATTTAGAGTCTTCAATCAACCTACATGCATGTTTTTGGGACGTGGGAGGAAACCAGAGTGCCTGGAGAAAACCCACCCAGGCACGGGGAGAACATGCAAACTCCACACAGGCGGGGCCGGGATTTGAACCCCGGTCCTCAGAACTGTGAGGCAGTTGTGCTAACCAGTTGCCCACCGTGCCGCCAGTGGAGGAAACTATTTGAGGAATTACATTATATTCTTATGACCATCCTTTACCTACTACCTTGGTTTTGAATAGAATGTGAGTACTTTGTTCCTGTCAGGTTGGAGAATGTGGATCTTCCCCCAGTGGGTCCAAAGGATGTCCTGGTTAAAATCATGGCCGCTCCCATCAACCCGTCGGACATCAACATGATCCAAGGTAACAATAATCCGATGAACTGTACAGTGAACCTCAGATATTTGTAAATACCAAAAATGAGTTACGAGTAATTAATGCCCACACAAAGAAGTTTGTACAGCACATTATTCCTGTGCCTAGATGAGACGACAGGATTTTAGCCCCGCTATTGGCCCGATTAGCTATCGCGGGCGATTTCCCAGATCGAGCCTGACATATTTAGTCAGGTATGGCAAAATTTCTCATAGTGTGACATAATCCACAACCAACTATTTGGCCCTACCGAAGCCCTACGACTCCAAAATGAAAAGTCTAGCATGTTTGATATTTTGGATAGCTTCCGTGTAGTGTGACATATCAATGACAAGTCTCCGACAGAGCACCTTGACATCGACCAATAGGATTGCATATTGTGACCGGCACATCGCCCCCCTTACTTGGAGTTCTCAACATACTTGGTTGCCGTTGTCAACATTTATTCACGTGCACAAACCAAAGTTTACTGAGACTTTAGAGCATGATTCGACAGAAAGCCGCCATGTTTACATACAACTGTTAGCGCTAGCACTAGTTTGCTAGGCTACATAACAATTTGTTTCCTCTTTGCGAGCTGTATCGTATTGAAAGTACATGAACATACCCCAAGCAATTCTTGAATGGACAGTCCAATATCTCAATCTCCTGAACACAGGTCATGACCACCACACATTTTTGTCATTTTGTTCTCCCCCCCCCCCCCCCCCCCCCCCGCACAATCCATTGGTGCAATCCATTGTTGTTGTTGTCGCGTTGGTAACGGGTGTATCTGTCATGTTGACCAGTGGCATGTTTTCTGCTTCCACCTCCCTGACAGTGTTTGATTTGACAAAATACAGCCCAGTGATCTTAATAGATGAGATACGGTGGTATCAGAATATACGTCGTGTAATGTTGCATCTGTCTGACCGAGATACGGCAAGATTTTATGGCAGTAGTTTGACAGTGCAATTGTGAAAGACCGAATTTATCTTGTAGTCTGATCCAGGCATTAGACAACGCTATAGTCTGACTAAATGAAGCTTCTCCCCTCAGTTCAGCATAGATGCTTGAAACCATGATTCCCAAAGATGACGGAGAAGCGATATACATGGCTTTTCCCTGAGCACAAACTCAGTGAACAGATGTTTTTTTTAGCGAGTTACAGAGGATAAATTCCCCCCAAAAATATGTGAATGGGTGAACTCCAAACCCTGAATATGTGGGGGTTTGCCGTAATATTGGTTAAAAGATGTCTCAATAATAGGATTTTTTCTCGCACTGTTGGAACCTGTCTTAAAAAAAAAAAAATTCTAGTAATTTTTTTACTTGAATGAAAAAAAGAGACATTGTTTGGCATGAGCACAAAAACAGCAAAACAGAGGATAGGTTGCCCTTCAAAATCAGCAAATTTTCAAACACTGAACTGCGACTATGCGGATTTTCACTGTGTAATATAAACAGGCCATTAACTAATGTACGATTAATTAACGGACTGATTAAGATCAGAATGCCAGCAAGTGTTGAAACCATTTAAACTTAAAAAGATGATAGTTTAAATTTACCCAGGCAGACCACCCTGTGGTATGGAAGACTGGATGTAGAGAAGCTGAGATTGAGGAGGTAATTTGTGCTATGCTAAATTTATACACGCCAAAATAGTAGGTGCATTAACCCTCTTATTCTGATAATACAAAGGAGGAAAATGATTTTACAGCTGGGACAAAGGTCAACTGTATTGAAAATACTTTTTGTTTTTTTCCAGGGACGTACGCTATCCTGCCCGACCTCCCGGCCGTTGGTGGCAATGAGGGGGTGGCCCAGGTGGTGGAGGTGGGCGGAAAGGTTACATCTCTCCAAATAGGAGACTGGGTCATCCCGAGAGATTCTGGTTTGGGTAAATTAACTCGTTTGACCTGCAAACTGGCATGAGTCCATGCGCGACATGTTTGTGCTGTGTATGTGTTTGCGTGTGCAGGGACGTGGAGGACGGCAGCCGTGCTGGATGAAGATTACTTGATCTCAGTGCCCGGTGACATCCCCCTGTTGGCTGCTGCCACACTGGGGGTGAACCCCTGCACTGCCTTCAGGATGCTGGCCGACTTTGAGGACCTCGAGCCAGGTAGATGACCACTTACGGTATAGGTATTGTAATTTCATCTTGAAAATCTTCTTCTTGTATTGAAAATATGACTTCATTGTCATACATAAATTGTACCTAAATAAATGTTAGAAAACATTCATTCATTTTCCGGGTCGTGGGCGTGCTGGAACCTATCTCAGCTATCTTTGGGTAAGAGGCGGGGTACACCCTGAACTGGTCGCCAGCCAATTGCAGGGCACATATAAACAAACAACCACTTGCACTCAGATTCACACCTACGGACAATTTAGTCCGCAATTTACCTACCATGCATGTTTTTGGGATGTTGGAGGAAACTGGAGTAAACCCACGCAGGCAAGGGGAGAACATGCAAACTCCACATAGGCGAGGCCGGACTTAAACCCGGATCCTCAGAACTGTGAGGGAGATATGCTAACCAGTCATCTACCGTGCCGCCTTTTCGAAAACAAACGGTTCTAATAGATTAAATACAACTCTATTGTACTTAAACGTTAAATGCAACTGAGCTGTACTTAACAAATGTACTACACTGGATTAAAAAAGTTAAAAAAGTTAAGCCTGAGTTTGAATGTTTAATTTAGTGATTCTATGTGTACCACTAGAGGGAGCCCTTGTACCACTAGCGGCAATATCTGGCCATGTAAACCTGTTCTCTCGCCGCTCGGTGTAAGTAATTTCACTTCATTTTAGTTTTAGTCGACAGTGGTTCACTTTGCAGGTGATTCGGTGATCCAGAATGCAGCCAACAGTGGCGTGGGGCAAGCGGTTATTCAGATTGCAGCAGCGAGGGGGATAAACACCATCAATGTGCTCCGAGACAGGTACAACCACACTTTATTGACTAGTACTTACGTCGCATTCTGATGATATGTTAGGCTTCATTTTCATGCTGCAGATGTCAGATCTTGTCAAAGGGGCTACAGTCATTGACTGCTATAGAGTTGTCTGTTCTAGAGTCTCTATGCATGACACTGGTGCACTTCCTTGTGTCTTCTCTTCCAAAGGCCGGAGTTCACTCAGCTCAGTGACAGGCTGAAAGCCCTCGGAGCAAGTCACGTGATCAAGGAGGACGCACTGAGGAGGCCCGAGATGAAGGAACTCTTTAAGGTGCACCTTGTGAAAATTGTACATGCCTTTATTTTATGTAGTGTCTGTCCTCATTATGGTCGCTAGGGTGAGCTGGAGCCTATCCCTGCTTACTTTGGAGAAGAGAAGCGCGTACAGTGGACCCCCGCTATTCGCGAGGGATAGGGACCGGGCCAGACCGCGAATTGAGAAAATCTGTGGATAATTGACGCCCGTTATAATTGAATTAAAGAAAAGAAAAAAAGAAATTAACATTTTTTTTAAACCCCCAAATTCTTGTATAAGCGTGAATAAACCACCAAATAGCGTTTTCAAGGTTGTTTCATCCTGAAACAAGAAGAAACAAAAAGAAAAATGAAAAAAAACCATCAGCGACTAGGTGAATGCGCCGGACATCGAGTATGCGGGGGTCCACTGTACGACCTGAATTGTTCGCCAGCCAATCAAAGAGCACCTATAGGCAAACAACGGATGGCGTTATTTCTTAAGTTTTGAAAAAAAATACACTGTATAATTTTTGGTCTTTTTTTCCCAGACATGTCCAAAGCCTAAATTGGCTTTGAATGCCGTTGGAGGAAAGAGTGCCACCGAGCTGCTCCGTCATCTCCAGTTAGTGATCTGCACGATCTCGAGCAGAAGGGAGAAATAAGGTTGAGTAATAATGCAGCCATGCTTCCTGCAGGGTTGGAGGGTCCATGGTGACCTACGGGGGGATGTCCAAACAACCTGTGACTGTCCCTGTGGTATGCTGTATCGCCACCTCTCAGATTTAACATTTTAGTTTTAGTTTAACAAATGAGTTTTTTCTTCTCAAATTTCTTCTTCCCCAGAGTGCTCTTATTTTTAAGGATGTGAAAGTGTGTGGCTTCTGGGTGACGCAGTGGAAGAGACAACACTCACACGGTCAGTCGGCATGTGTACATTATATAATAATGTTGCTGAGTTTGTTTTAAAGAGGACATACTATGGAAAATTCAATTTTTGATTGCTTGCATTCAAATTCAGGCCATGCAACCCATAAGATTTATTTGAAAATATTCCATATTGCAGATTTTCTTTTGCCATTTATTATTGCAAAATCCACAGGAGACGACAGATAAATGTATACACTTTTTAATTTATAATTAATTTACAAAAAATTGCCTTGCTGATTGGTCTTTAAAAAAATGCTTTTTTAGATAGTCTATCTTTTCTACACTAGTACATTTTGTAATATTTTTGTTAGGCGTTAAAGGGGTCTAAATTACTTTAACTCAATTATAAATCATTATTGTAGTTTACAATAGGCGGCACAGTGGACAACTGGTTAGCACAAATGCCTCACAGTTCTGAGGACGGGGGTTCAAATCCAGCCCCGCCTGTGTGGAGTTTGCATGTTCTCCCCGTGCCTGCATGGGTTTTCTCCGGGTAGTATGGTTTCCTCCCACATCCCAAAAACATGCATGGTAGGTTGATTGAAGACTCTAAATTACCTGTAGGTGTGAATGTGAGTGCAAATGGTTGTTTGTTTATATGGTCCCTGCGATAGCCTGGTGAGCAGTTCAGGGTGTAACCCGCCTCTCGCTCAAAGACAGCTGGGAACAATGTTCCCTCTAATTTTTCATGTGTCTGGGCAGACACACAAGCTCCTTGAGCGCACTGAGGACCACTGTGAGCAACATCAGATGTGCCCGCTGTGGCCACACACCAGTATGACACCTGTTCAAAACCTTGGATCATAGCAACTTGCATGGCTTATTTAAAGAACGAAATTACAGCAACAATTTTCATTGGTTAACTTTTAATATAATTGATTTGGCCCACTTGCTTTAACCACAGAAGTCCTGAATTAAAAATTTTTTGCGCAGCATAGATTTTCTTGTACGCTGAGTACGTGCTAGCAGTGCGCGATTGCGCAGGCGCGCAGCTTCGAGGGAACATTGGCTGGGAAAGACTCCAGCACGCACGCAACCCTAGTGAGGAGAAGCGGTACAGAAAATGGATGGATAGTTTACGATACAGTAATAACATTACATAAAATAACTATAATAAATAATTACATTATTATCATCATAGTTTATAATAATACAATAAAATAGATCATAAATAAATGACGTATTATTACAGTTTACAGAAATCAAATAAATTAACTGATATGTCAATAGACTGGTGCCTTGAGAAACGGGTGACCTGACTTACGAATTTTTCAAGATTTGAGCTGTGGTTTGGCAAATTTCTTTGCTTTGACTTGCGGGCTAAAATTTAACATACAAGGGCTGTATGGTGGCAGTGAACTCAACTGACTTCCCAACAAGCAGCAGTTTGCCAGATAGTGAATACGTATTAAAAAAAAGCCTTCAAGCTGTTTATTGTCTCTCCCAGTTAAAGTTTACCCCGCAAACTAAACATTAAACAAAGGTAATTACACGTTGTATTTAAAGCAACCAGATAGCTTTCCATTACGAAAGTTTGTTTATCTTAATGCTAATAAACAAGGCAAAACACCATAGGCATGCTAACGAATAGCATCAGTGTCACGGTGTTATAACCCTTTGAGAAATGAAAATGTGTCTACTGCCTGTTTTGATTAGTGTAGTTCACGTGGCGATTATATTGAAAAGTATTTTTGGATGTTGTGGATCCAGGAGCATTCAGGGTCATGCTGGATGAGTTGTGCGCCCTCCTCCGCCAGGGAAAGCTTAGCGCTCCCGCCTGCACCGAGGTGGCTCTGGACGACTACCGCCGAGCTCTGGATGGCGCCGTACAGCCTTTCACCTCCGCCAAGCAGATCCTGATCACGTGAAGACTCCTTCCACGCAACATTTAATGTCAACGATCAGGTTTAAAGTTCACTATGTAGAATCATGACCCTCTAGACTTCGGAGTGGCTTTACTGGCTGACTTTAATGAGCTGTTAAGTCTTTACAAGTAATAAGAGGCATCATCCAGAACTGAATCATTCAGGTTTTTATCATATGTCGTAATACAATATAGCATTACACACAGTACAGCAGTACAGTTAAAAATAACCTGTGTATTATTTGTTGGCTGTATTAAACCGCAAAACATACATTTATTCACTGGAAATGAGTAATTGAACAATATCATTCACTGTTGTATGAAAGCCACACAGGTAATATATGAAGCCAGAGGTTGTTGTTTCTTACCTTAATTATGATTACGATGTGATTAAATCATCATATCTACTTGTCACGTTATTTAGCTAACATTAAAATGCAAACATTAAGTCATTCAAAGGCTACAATGTGTATTTGAAGCTGATGAGGTCAACATATGGGCTCATACAGTAAATAAAAAAAGTCTAAACATCCCTGTTCAAATTCCAGGTTTTTGGTATTTAAGAAACACAAGATAAATCATTCAAAACTTTTTCCACGTGAAAAAGTATTTGCCCCATTTGAAGTCTCAATCTTTTCCATAGTTTCCCTACTTTAAGATAGTCAAACAAATATAAATATTACACAAAGATAAACAAAGTAAACATAAAATGCAATCTTTAAATGATTTTATTTCATTAAGGGAAAAAAACTATTCAAAACTACCTAACTCTATGTGAAGAAGTAATTGCCCCCTTGTTAAATCATGAATTAACTGTGGCTAATCACATTTTAAGGAAAGCTGAGTTCATTTCCACTGACCACACCCAAGCCACGATACCTGCTCAGTCAAGAAATCACTTAAAATAGAACCAGTCTGACAAAATTAAGTTAGTGGCTGGGGGGGCATGTGCCCTTTCACTTTTTCACTTTTGTTCCCCTATGTGTATGGCAAAAAGTGCCCTTACAGCGGGCAAACGTACCCATCCATCCATTTTCCATGCTGCTTATCCTCACTAGAGTTGCGAGCGTGCTGGAGCCCATCCCAGCTATCTTCGGGCGAGAGGCGGGGTACAGCCTGAACTGGTTGCCAGCCAATCACAGGGCACATATAAACAAACAACCATTCGCACTCATCGTGACACCTATGGACAATTTAGAGTAACACCCCCCGCCCCCCAATTCAACTTCCAAACGGCTTAAAAAAATAAGGGTTATGGAGTGGTCTAGTCAAAATCCGGACTTGAATCCGATTGAAATGCAGTGGCTTGACCTTGAAAAGCCTGTTCATGCTAAAAAACCCTCTAGTGTTTCTGGATTAAATAAATTCTGCAAGGAAGAGGGGGCCAAACTATCCCCACAGAGATGTGAAAGACTAATTGCCAGTTATAGAAAATGCTTGATTTCAGTTGTTGCTGCTGGGGGTGGCTCAACCAGTTACAAAAATGCCAAACATTAAGTCATTTAGTATTTAGTTTCCGGGCCATTATTTTTTCACACCGGGCCAGGTAGCTTTGAATATTGTTTTGTCCCCTTAATAAATAAAATCACAATGTAAAATCTGCATTTTATGTTTGCTTCGGTTATCTTTGTCTAATATTTAATATATATATATATTTTTGGATGATCTTAAACATCAAAGTGGGGAAACTATACTGTGCAAAAAATAAGAATTTGAGAAGGGGGCAAATACTTTTTCAAGGCACTGTCTGACCCGATACAATTCAATTGGAGAAAAAAAAAGATTTTTGAGAGGGGAAGTAAAAAATAAACAACTGAGATAATTGAAGAAGTTAGTTGTACTGTTATTCAAAATCAGAATTCTTGCTGTGCTATAATTGCTGCAATGTTTATAAGTTTGCTTGAGAATGTCAAACAAGAAACAACTACTAAACGTGACTAAACAAATGAGTTAATACTCTATCCTTTTAAAAGCAATAGGATTTTTGCTTTCAAATATTGTATATGAATAGTCCTAAATACTTGAAAAATCGTGATTGGTAGCTGACAGAACCTTTCCTATTTGAATTTAACACATAATGTTTGGGTCTATTTTGACTGATTTCAACAACACCACCAACAAAAAGAGCCTAATATTTGTTCTTTCACCTGGAAAAATTATGACTTTCCCTAAAGTGACCCAATTGTCACAAAATTTTAAATCTTTAAAAATCTCATTCTTTTGTACTGGTGCTACAAAGTTTGTGAACACTGAGGCTGTTCTGTAACAAATTTGACACACGAGATAAGCGCCTGCAAAAACAAGCCTTTGCAAAAAAATACGCTTTCCCTTTTTTCCAAAGTATTGATTTTGGATCAATTGACCATTTATTCATGTCAGACAGGCTATTAATACATTGGGAGAAGATCTGTACTTCATAATTTGATATAGACAATTATTATGAGGACATTCTTCAAAACTGACCAGGGCCATACTGGATTGTGTGCGCATGGAAAATGAACAGTATGTAAGATTAAAAATTATTAGGATTCCTCCGCCCATCTGGATGACTAACTACTCTTGAGCAAAAACAAACAAAATGCTCACAGCCATGCCGAGGATGCTCAGCAGGCTTCCGCTGAGGCTGGCCCCCGCTGCTTTTGTAGCCAGGCAGCGCTCGTACCTGTGGAAGTCAACCTCACGCGTGGCGCACACGTGGTCCACGCGGCATCCTTCGTCGCACCCGCTCAGGTCAAAGTTGACCGAGTTGAAGCGGTAGTACTGCTGCAGGCGGCAGCTGTCCTCAGAGATGCCCTCCAAGACCTGGTGCATGGAGGCCGGGGAGGCGTCTGCCACCTGAAAGCTCTCGGTCAGCCGGTACTCCTTCTCCCAGCGGTCCCGGCCTGCGTTGGCGTGTGTCAGGTTCAGGTAGTAAGTCACCACGTCCTGAAGACAAAAAAACAATAAACATTTATTAGCGTGTTTATTTGAGGATGCCTTTAAACCAGGGGTGTCAAACATGCGGGTCAAGCCGGCCTGCAGGATGAATTTCAAAGTGAAAAAATACTTTGTGTATGTGAATAACTAACTATTGCATGTTTCGTACAAGAGATAGATTAGTAAATTAGTGGTTTACAGACAACTAATGTCAAACATTTTTGAGCAGCAGTATGTGTTGAGGCCGACTCTTGAGCTGGGCCAGCTTCATTTGACTCTGCCGAGGCAACAAATGTGCTCCAAAACTGCCCCGTGACAAAATGGCCAAAATCCCTGGAACTAAATGAGTTTCACACCCCTGCGTAAACCATTGTGCCGTACTTGGACCAGGAGGGTTTGGGTGTCGTATTCGAAGATGCGAATGCCAGGATTGTTAGCGCCGTTCTTGACCCCGGGGAGCGTAGTCTCCCACGGTGTCACCCCCGGGCTAAGGAACATGGTGCTGATGGGAGAGTCTGCAGGAAAAGGAGGACACAAAATTAGGTAAACCTCAGATGAGAGCCAACTTCTTTCACCACAATTACCTGGATCTAGCCTACCCCAATGCAAGTAATAATAATAATAATAATTAATGTTATTTCAAGATACCTTTCAAGTCACTCAAGAACATAAAATCTCGAGGTTATTGATGGCCTTAAAGTGCAAATCAGTATTTTATATTGGATGCGGTATTGGACAGGAAACCAGTGGAATTGTTGCAACGCTTGGAGTGATGTGGTGAGTGAAGGGGGCCCTTGTGATAATCCAGGTGGCAGAGTTCTGGAGAAACTGTAGTTTTTGTAGTGACTTGTGGGTGAGACCAAACAGGACAGAGTTGCAATAATCCAAGCGGGAAGTGACGAGGCTATGAATAAACTGACACTTTTTGTAAATTTAATAACTTAAAGAAAGCCAAATCACACTTTTGACTGATGCTGTCAGAAAGAAATTTAATATTTTTTTGAATGTGTGAGGAAGAAAGCCCATATTTGACCCAGAATTTCAGAACTGTGAGGCATACACACACATTCGTAGTCCACCGTGCTGCCCACTTTGTAACATACAAACACAAAAGTTACCCTTAGAGTCGTAGAACATGCGGAAGGCGTCGGTGTGGTGGTGGCCAAAGAACTGTCCCATGATGATGGCATGGTGCTTCTGAATCAGCTCCAGGTAGCGTGTGTTAAACTGCGGCCTGTACCAATGCTTACCCCTCTTCTTCTCAAACGTCCCCGGGGGGACGTGGCCGATGATGTACACCTGCAGAACAAACAAAGCCAGGAAATTAATGTCTATGGGCTGTACTGCAACATCGTCAAGTTGATGAAAGTTGTTCTGTGGGGGGGGGGGGGAGACAGACAATATTTTTAGGGGGTACTCTAAATTGTCCATAGGTGTGAATGTGAGTCACCCAAAGTCAGCTGGGATAGGCTCCA